>NW_016808928.1:573797-663123 GCF_001698545.2 Rhinopithecus bieti | reverse complement strand
AGAGTTTTTTTTTTTTTTTTTTTTTTTTTTTTTTTTTTTTTTTGATATGGAGTCTTGCTCTGTCGCCCAGGCTGGAGTGCAGTGGTGTAATCTTGGCCCACTTCAAGCTCTGTCTCCTGGGTTCAAGTGATTCCCCTGCCTCAGCCTCCCAAGTACCTGGGATGACAGGTGCCTGCCACCAAGCCCAGCTAATTTTTGTTTGTATTTTTTAGTAGAGATGGGGTTCCGCCATGTTGGCCAGACTGGTTTTAGAACTCCTGACCTCAAGTGATCCACCTACCTTGGCCTCCCAAAGTGCTGAGATTACTGGCTTGAGCCACCGAGCTCGGCCAAAAGACAGTATTTTTGTGTCTGAGTATAGTAGGAGCATTTCCAACACTTAGTCATACTATGCAAAAATACTGGGGTATTTAAGAAAGCTTGTGATATAGTGGATGAGACTTGAGTTGAAAAAGACATAAGAGAAAGCACTATGATACACAAAGGAGGAACACAGACTTCATCTCTAGAACCACTAAATGGTACCACACTGAGAATACTCAGTTTGTATCTGAATCTCAGGCTGCTCTGCAATGAATGTGGCATCTAGACACAGGATGCAGCAGGAACTTTTAAATTCAAACAGTAAAGTGTAAGGACAGACGGCCTTTGCTGGGCTGTTTGCTTCAACAGCAGATCCTATCAGAGGGTGGTGTGCATTAGTCACAGCGGGTGGAGCCTTACCTTGTCCGGGTCGGCAGTGGTGATCACCCACACGCAGTGTGCGTTATCTTCATACTGAACCGGGTAATTCGGGGAGGTGATGATGCCACTGGGACCACGCAGATTGGATCCACATGTTCTAGCTGGAAACACATAGAAACGACGTTATCTTCTAGAACATTTTGTCAGTTTGGTAAAGACATAACATTTATGGGAAATTTCAAGTTAGCTATTATTTAATCACAGTAAAAACATGGTGCATGGACTCCAATTGGGGCATGGACTCCAATCAGCGAGTAGACTGCTGGGCCGGCAGTATTTTTGTTTGGTATCTGCAGTGTTATGCTGGGGCACTTTATGTTTTCCAAAGGCCTTTCCACTCACCAAAGGATCTAACAGATGATAGCACCATGGGTAATGTCAATACCAAAGTAGCCCATTTCAAATCCCATTGTGACTCAGACAGAGTCTTCATGTATGTCTCGTTGTTCAGAGAGTCTCCATACACACCTAATTGTGGGTGACTGCAGTAAGACAGAGGGAAAGGCACCATCGAGTGGAATTCAACCAGAGTTACCATCTCAGCTACCTCTTACACTGTGTGACCTCCAATAAACGGTGTCTTTTCAACTTTAAAAAAGGATTTTGGAGCAGATGATCTCCAAAGTTACTTTCGACCTTTAGATTCTATTCTGCAACAAACTATAACAATTTATTTACAGCACAATGCAAATAGGAACTTAAAACATTATTGAAAGTTTAAAAAAAGAAAATAGGAATGGTGACTTTAAAAACAAAAAAAAAATCTTAAAGCTGAAATGAAAGACTGAGCAAAGCATAGAAATTGCATAATTCAATATATACAACTTAGTCTGGAATATAAAAATAATTTAATTGGCCTCCACTTTATGAAAGGAGTTTTTTTTTTCAAATCAATAGACATAGTTTAGAAATATAATGTCAGCATAGACTGGTTTTAACATTAATAATTTAAACTGGGTTTCAGAAAGGAGGAGAAGAAACTAATTTCACAAGAAGAAATTAATGTAAGAGAGCTTCTGCTTCATTTTCCTAAGACATCCTATGACACAAACTGAAAAAAATGTTTCATAGGAAGGATTAATCCTCATCATAGCCCATCCTTTATTTTTTCATTCCTTGGGTTTAACCCTGTCTTCAAGTCAGTTATTCTTCTAGGAGCCTCCGCTACAAAACTCAGCAGAACAGGACTTGTGACTTAACAAGGGCTACTTTGTGGGGGAAAAAGAATCAGCCACTGAACACAGGTTTTCCAAAGGGCCTCCAGAACCAGACATTTCTCTCTTTCATGCATGTCAATGTAATAATAATGGTAATAATAATAAGACAAATAATGCCTATTCCTCATAATACTTCTTTAATCTTTAATCTACTGTGACTATTCATCTGAGATCTCTCTCTCCTAAAAGGTTATGTACTCCCTGACCTTAGGAACAGTCCTCTTTCTGCGTTTACCTGTCCCTCCTCAGCACTGCATACAATGCTGTAGTTTCAGACATGTGAAAATGGGACAAGACGATTTGAGATAACTGTTCAGTTGCTTTCTACTTACTATGGAAATAATTGGCTAAAAATTGACCTATTCTACATGATAAGTGTGTTAAAATTAACTTTTGTTGGGCGTTGTGGCTCACGCCTGTAATCCCAGCCCTTTGGGAGGCTGAGGCGGGTGGATCATGAGGTCAGGAGATCGAAACCATCCTGGCTAACATGGTGAAACCCTGTCTCTAAAAAAAAAAAAAAAAAATTAATAAATAAAATTAAAAAATTAACTTTTAAAATACTGGCATTTACTGTCCAAATGAAAAACAAACATGGGTAAAACATAACTGGGTTTTCAAAACTCAGTAGGTGTGTCGGACACTGGGCAAAGGACTGAATGAAAACATGGACCCCTTCTGTATGCTAATATCTCACTGTCTAATGAGTCTGTTTTTAATGAGCTGTTCTCAGAGAGGATCATACACTTTAGATGTGAAATCTTAAAGCCCTCTAATATTAGCATTATCCAACTAGAAAACCTTTGAAAAAAGTGCTAATCAATAAAATCTGAGTTGTAATACCTTTATGTTGCGTTTTCCTACTTTGTAACACTTAAATTAACAGCTATTCTAAACATCATGTAGCGTTCATCAACACTTGTTGATTTAATTGTGAATCAATGTAACCATATTGGCATGGTCAGTCTGCATTTCAAGCTCTTAAAAAGTACATCTGAAAAACATTTGCAGGGGGAAAGTCATTTGTTACAATCCTCCTGACAGGGTAGGTTCAGCCCGCATTGACCCAGAAGTTCCCTGCTGGAAGGATCCCTAAAACTGGTCCTGCCCTTGGCTTTGTGTCCTAGGTGCCTGCTGTGAAGCTGGCCCCTCACTTGGCATATGAAAATTGGCTACCAGCATCTCATGAAATGCATCTCATGCATTATGTTTTATTTGTGAAGCAACTTTTAGTAAAATATGCATAGGAAACCAGTCCGTCCACCACAGTTTCAGGCCTCTGAAGTATGGAGTTTCACATAAAGCGAGTCATGGGCCCAGTTCCTTCGCAGACGTTCTTTACCAGAAGCTTGCAAATGAACCCATAATGTTTCTTTTTAAATTTAGAAATCTCTCTCCATCTTTGCAACATATTTTCATAACAAATTATTTATTTTTTGCATTTTTTTGTATGAAGCCATCAAAGTGGTCATCTGAAATGAATATTGGGAATATTCAGGCCGGAGATTTGTGTCTGGTTTGTTCATTTGTCTAACTTCACCAATTAGAACAATTTTTAGCATCTGATAGTTTCCTCAGTAAATATTAGCGTAGCTTCTGAATAGGTGTAACAGCCTTAAGTCACATAACCTAACTGTAATTATGTTATTTTAACCCTCCTTCTTAGGACATTGTTGAAAGCTTGTGCTCCGTTCTCAGTGTTTGCCTTTCTAAATCTACTCCAACCTAATCATCTGCTTCTTTACCATCTGATGATGTGCCCCTTATCTGGCTCATTATGATTTATTTAGTTATTGCTTCCTTGCATCTAGGGTTTTCTACTAGACAGAATAACTCTGTTTTTCGACTGGAACGACTGCAAGTTCAACCATGCATTTGTAGAGTCCTTATTAAACAACCACCCTGTGGCTTGAGCTATTGTGATTTCCACCAGCTGATGTCCACACGGTGGTGAACAGAGTGTCTGCTGTCCTCTAGCTGTCCTGCAGCTCACCTTATTACCTGGGCCAGGAAAGATTACATTAATTTCTCTGAATTTCATCGTGGAGAGAGAAGAGCCAGCACACAGCCCTCCATCGAACACACCCACATCTTCCCCTCCCCCAGCTTCCGTGATGGAAGGATCCCTAAAGCTGGGCCTGCCCATCGTTTTGTGTCCTAGGTGCCTGCTGTGAAGCACCAGAAGGGTATGATTTCTCATGTCTATCATATGTTAAACTTTTAAAAATTTGGTATTTGGAAAAAAGAAAAAGAAGAGCTAGAGAAGAAAATGGGACAGGCTGAGAAAGAAGAGATGACACAGGGCTGAGCTTCATACTGAGTAGATCCAACGAATGAGTGTCAGGGAGCTTTGGGGATGATCTGTTAGGGATGTCTGCTGTCCTCCCTTAGAAATCCTCTAGTTAGACGGGCAAGGGTGCAGCAGCCTACAAGGCAGGAAGAATAATGGGTGTCGAGAAAATCTCAGCAATGCACGCAGGCCCTTGCAAAGGAAGCAGATGGCTACCATCATCTTATCTAAAAACCATATCTATGTTGCTTTGTCGCCTATTGGGGGGATCTATTTGAATACGAATTTATCCAAAGTTCTGGGAGTTCACGAAACGATGCCATAAGATCTGACTCAGAAACCTAGACATCTGAAGGCTTATCACCTGCCTCTCTCTTCACTCACGGACTCTGCTGGGTTTTCGCTTCATGCAAAGAACTGATTGGGCAGCTCCTCACACAGGAGACAGCCCAGGGAAGCTGTTCTGACTGGGACTGGACAATTTCACAGCATCCTTAGAGGCAGGGAAACTCCTTTCCTTCCCTTAGCTTCTGCGCTAAACAGGCATTCAATTAGTCAGTGAAGTAGGTGATTAAGCAGCATAATTAAGTAACTACAACATACCAGTGCCAAGCCAGTTTTTAAAACAAGATCTCTCTCCATAAGCTGCCATAGTGGAAATGTGTAGATGCACGTTTATACAAACTATGAAAGAATGCCTCTTTCTAGTCTTGCAAAGGCCTTGCCTCTTGGAAATATAACATCTAATAGAGAGTAAAATTCACTGACATGTTTGATAAATGTACTTGGATAATAACTGCGGCCTAATGTACACCTGGTATTACTTGCTTGACAGTTTTCCAAACCTGTAAACTCAAACTTCACTTACATCTTTTCTGTCTCCTCAGTAAAAGTAGAATTCACAGAATGATAAATTGGAATTATAATATGTCAGGAGGGAAAGTGGAAAGGGAGAAGAAAACTAACCAATTTTGGATGCCAATGCGTGCCATTTTGACATTTATCCACTTAATCCCTGAATATTTATTAAGTATAAAATAGGCTTGTTTCATGCAATTTATCTTACTTAATATAAAGTAATAACTTATCTGTTTATTTAAATGCAGTTCCAGGAAATCTTATAGTTCTATAGTAACTACTCAATCAAATTACTTGAAAGAAGAAAGATTCTAATTGATTAAATTTAAATTAGCGGGATTTCAGGGGTCACGTTAGAAGATTTTTTAAAGCAAATTCATAATTATATTGGATAGTCTATTTCTCATATGTTTTTAGGAGAAAATATTTTTATCCAGCACAAATTTTATGTCCAGATTGTCAACCATAATGAAGTTAATACATCACAGAGGCTAAAAGCTTCCTTTCCTTCACCACGCCCGGTTCCAGGCCTGGCTTAGGTAGTTGGTAGCTGTCTCATCTTAACTTATGTAATTTTAAGCCACTCAGTTTATTTAATTAGAATAATCATAACTCCACTTATGATTGCTCTGAGGATTGAATAAAAGAAGACAATAAAGCATTTACTACATGGCCTGATATATCACAGCATGGCCGGGCACGGTGGCTCACGCCTGTAATCCCAGCACTTTGGGAGGCTGAGGCAAGTGGATCACCTGAGGTCGGGAGTTTGAGACCAGCCTGGCCAACATGGTGAAACCTCGTCTCTACTAAACATACAAAAATTAGCTGAGCATGGTGCCAGGTGACTGTAATCCCAGCTACTCGGGAGGCTGAGGCAGAAGAATCGCTTGAGCCTGGGAGGCAGAAGTTGCAGTGAGCCAATATAGCACTACTATACTACAGCCTGGGTGACAGAGGGAGACTCTGTCTCAAAAAGAAAAAAAAAATAAGAAAAAAAAAGTAGACATGCAGTGCTCATTATGAGTTGAACATTGAGGGTATGGTGGAGAGAGAACAAAAGTAAGTTTCTTGCCTTCAGCAGGAAATTAACAAACACACAAACATATAATGGCAGAAGGAGAAAATAGCTTTGAAGAAAGGCAGATAAAAGATTTGTAAAGTGAGGGAAAAGGCCTGCTCTGTAAGAAGTGGTTATGGAAGGACGTGGGCTCAGACGGCATTTCATGAAAGGCATAAATGGACAGTCACACGGATACCTGGAGGGAGGGGGAGACTCCAGAGAGGGGAAACCAAGTGCAAGAATCCTAAGAGAGAAACATCCCCGGCCTGCTCTAGGAATGTAATTAGCTAACGTGGCTGCTGTAGGAATGTGGTCTGCTCCAGGAATGTGGCCTGCTCTAGGAATGTAAAACGCTAACTGAAGGTCAGCTTTCAGGTTATTTTATGCCAATAGAGTATGAGAGTAGTATAAGATACAAAACTATATTATTGCCAATAACTTAGTAAAAATAATAAGAAGAAAAATATATTTTCTCCCAGGTGACCTTCAGGTAAAAAGTATAAAGCTTCAGGAGTCAGGAAACAACAACAGAAATTTCTCAAAATTCATGGGAATTAAAAAGTTAACCTTGTGTTTGCCTCTCTAAATCTCTGAGATAGTGGCTACCTGATCAAATACACAAAATATTATCATGACACGGACACTGGATCTGTAACCTGGTAGAATGAGAGTCATCTTTTGAGGTAAATGATCTTCTTATTACTCTTTAAAAGGTCATTTCTACACAGACAGAAAACACGGATGGAAAAGAAAACTTGTAAAAGTTTTGGTAAATGATGAGTTCATAAATTAAGAATAATTTTTAGCTAACCTAATCTGAAATTCCAAGGCAATAATAACTTTTTCTCTGGCTCTGGCTGGCTCCAATTAGCTTCCATGAAACCACAGTCACAACTGCCAATAATACTTTATTTTTCTTAGAGGGCTTTTCATCTCAGGGAGCAACTCAAAACATTAACTCTACTGATCAAAGAGCATTAGCATTAAAGGAAGTTCTCTACATAAATCGCCCCTAAAGACTGATGGAATGAAGTACCAGCCTGAACGTTTTACTTAAAAAAAAATACAACGAGATACTCTTCTCTCCATTTGGTTTGCTTATTTTAAAAATCTACTGCCAGTTAAAGATACTCACACAGTTTTACACAGCTCATAATGTTTTACCCTGCAAAAAAATCATAATGGTTGTTTTCATATTCCTAAATGAAGTAAGCGTAATTTCAAACAAAATCACTTGTATAATTACTGAGCTATGACAACCATTCATCTGTTTGGTAACAGGAAGAAAAGGTAATGTTGCCCCGGTTCTCAGAGCTAATTAGCTAATGCAAGCATTGGCTAACCACACCAGCCTCCAGATGGAAGGATCACTTCTGACTCACTGCAATGTATCAAATGCTTCCATCAGATATGCCTGCTCCCAAGAAGGCATGATCATTACTTCAGAGTTAGAGACCCTTCATGAAAATAGGAACCTTGAGAGTCAGTCCTTCCTGGACGCACCTCGCTGGAATAGATTTATGCTCAGAATGGGCATGATGTTCAGATCAGGGGCATTTTATCGTATTTGATAGATGGTTGAGTGGTGAATACGTGGCAGAAATGATCATTATTAGGCCACCTTTAGAGGCTAAGCATGAATCAAGAAAATTCAAAACTATGATGCTTTCTTTTTTTTTTTTTTTTTTTTTTTTGAGATGAAGTTTTGCTCTTGTCACCCAGTCTGGGGTACAGTGGCACGATCTCTGCTTACTGCAACCTCCACCTTCCAGGTTCAAGTAATTCTCCTGCCTCAGCCTCCTCAGTAGCTGGGATTACAGGCATGCACCAGCATGTCCAACTAATTTTTGTATTTTTAGTAAAGATGGAGTTTCACTATGTTGGTCAGGTTGGTCTTGAACTCCTGACCTCAGGTGATCTGCCTACCTTGGCCTCCCAAAGTGCTGGGATTACAGGTGTGAGCCACCATGCTGGGCCAATGCTGTCTTTTTAGATACTATTTTTTGTGGTAATGGCAGAGTGACAAATGAACTTGGAAAATGGTCCCTGCTGTACAGAACCTATCGATAGCAAAGAACGATTCCCTGTAGTCTGTTTTAGGTAGCATTTGTCCGTTGTCCTGGACACTTTAGATATCTGACGTTATCTTTTTATAGAAATAGTTATAAAAGCTCCACTTTTATAAATGTTTTTCTGCTCTTCCCTAATGGATGAATCCATTATTGGAAACAAATTGAGACGCTACTTAAAAGAGGGAATGGTGACATACTCAGGGTTCTTAAAAGTTGTCAACTTGAGGAACTTACAGATTTTAATTGAAGAGTGTTCTACAGAGGGATGCCAGCCAGGAAGTGGGGCACAACTCACTGGGCTCATTTCTCCTCTTCACAACTACAAGGGTGTTGATGGCTCTTCATAGTGAGGAAGAAAATCACGACTGTAAACGTCTAAACTTGTGCTGTCATATGTGGCAGCTGCTAACCACACATGGCTACTGGGCACCTGAAATGCAGCTGGTCTGAGACGAGCTCTGCTCTAAGTATAAAACGCACACTGGATTTCCAAAACACAGTATGAAAAAAAGAAAATATGTAAAACATCTCATTATCGTATTTGTATTAACTATATGTTAACGTGATACTATTTGGGAGTATTTGAGTTAAATAAAATGTTATTACAATTCAATTCACCTGTTTCTCTGTACCTTTTTAGTCTAGCTACTAAATATTTCAAAGTCACATACATAGTTTGGGAAATAAACACATATCTTTCCCAGTTATTCAATCCAGCACTAACTTAGGTGCTCCTGTGAAGGGATTTTGGAGGCATAAATAATGTCCCTTATCAACTGACTCTAAGTTAAGGAGATTATTTTGTGTGGCCTTTACATAATCATTTGGGAAGTCTTCAAAGAGGGCTTAGAATTTCCCTTACAGAGAGACTCCTGCCTGTGGACAGCAGCTTTGACCTCTTCCCGGGGAGCCTGGCCTGATCCCTATCTTTCCTTCCCAATAGCCGGTCTTTCAGAATTCAGATATAATGCCAGCCCTACCAACTGTAAGAGCCAGTTCCCTGATCTAAGCCCATACATTGGTCTCCATCCTAGTGGATTTGTTTCTCTGCTGGAATTTTTACTCACAGAGTCAAGTGCTTGGGCATGAGGTGTTGCTGAAGCAAACGTGGGCACAGCTTTGGAACTGGGTAGTGGGTCAGAGCTGCCACATTTTGGGGAGTGTCATAGAGAAGGCCTCAGGTGCCTCGAATAGACAACTAGTAGAAATCTATCTTGTAACGATACTCTCGGTGGGACTTGGAAAGAGGGAGAGACATTCCTGGAGACTGAAAGAGGTGGCAGAAGTTTAGCAGAAGTGGTTCTGTGATTAGGTGGGAAGCAGGGTGTTCAGTGACAAACACAGATGAACTGCTAAGGAGATTTCCAGGCCATGTGTCCAAGAGGCTGCTTGATTTCTTCTTGCTGCTGATACTTAAAACATGATAGGAAAGACATAAATTGAGGGGAGGACTGTCAAACACAAAGGAATCAGGGCTAGGTGATTTTGAAACTTCTCAGCCTCTGCAGATGGCAAAGGAGGCTGAAATTTGGAAGCGAGAGCTGCGACAGCGTTCGAGACAGGAAAGGCAGAGTGTGTGTGGCTGCACAGCCGTCCCCTGAAACCTCAGAATGACCTAAGGCCAGAACACAAGTATTACCTCCCAGAAAGGATACTTTTTAAGAAATTGAGGGTTTCTTATCCATCTTATCAACGGATGCAACTAGATAGCTAAGGAGCATTGTCCCTTTGACGTCTCAGCAGGAGTCCAAGATGGAGAAAAGATTATCTCACCAATATGTGAGCGCGTGGCCTTTGTCTGAGTCAACACTGGTAAAACCCATCCACTGTAAAAACACTTTCTTAGGAATTATTTCCAGCACTGTAAGTTATTATTTCAGGAAAATAAATTAAGTTTATTACTTCAAATACATTTTTAGTTCTTACTAAATTTATTACAAGTAATAAACTTAAAAAGAACTAAAGAACTATTCAATGATGATCAAGGTATATCTAACTTAAGTAAAGCAAGGGAATCGTCAGTGAGAAGAGAAGATGGATAAAGCCGGGCACTCTTGGCCTGTGGAGTTGAAAGGAAGAGGCAGAGTCTTGGCAGTCACTAGTAACTTTTCCAGAAACCAAACACACCAAGCAAGAGAGACCTCTTTTTCTCTTCCAAAATATGGTCAAGTGGGACACTTGAATCGATGAGAGCAGAAAACCAAAAAGAATCCTCTTCTAATTCTCTCTAAGCCTGAGTAGCTGGGGGGTTGAGAAGGACGGGAGAAATGTCTCCACCTTCAGCCTGGATGGAGCAGCTGTTTCCTAAGACGTAAGCACCTCTGAGTGTGTGATATGTTTGGGACAGGATACTGAGAAAGGGCTTTGAGTTTAAGACGAGAGTCAGGGCCAAGAAAGGCAATGTCATGGGTTAACTTATAAAATCAAATAATATAAAGGCAAATATTTAAGTTACTCTAAAATATTGATTTAAAAGTAACATTTAAAAGAATGTACATTTACTATTTGTCAAAAGTGAACTTTAAAAATAACGAAGTCTATTTCTGGGATATAAGAGCAAGAAAACTATTAAAGGAATTTTTTTCCCCTAAAGGAAAAACAATCCATGTGACTCGTTCCTCATGTATAGTTGGGAGGCTTGTGCATCACCAGCTCTAGTGGGAACATGAATTTTAGTACGGTTCTTTGAAGTGCTTAAGAGTCTTATGTTAGAATTGAAAAATGTACAATCAAAGTCATCTAGTGACAAAAAGAAAGGGACAGCCATGTGCCCTTCCTTGACCAGAGACTGCTGACTCTGTGAAGGGTCTCCATTTAAGAGGTGACAGCTCGCTGTCAGCTGGGCCATATACCCACCCTGCCCTTCCTGTCGGGACGGGTCCAGCAAAGCTGTGTCCCCTACATGTGACTGGCCCCAAGTGGTTATAGGGACCAGGTACAATACAGTAAATGGTGCCAAAGAGTATTCTTAGCTTAGATGACAACAGTGACATGTTTGGCAACTAGTTAATTTCACAGGCACTATGATTCCTGTGCCTTTTGTTTAAATATAACTAAAATGCTTAAAAGTTTAAAATGTTTAAGTCCATTCACATGAAAAGACTATATGGAAAGATAAGGTATTCTTATATATGAAGCTTTCCTTTTTAGTCAAACTAGTGCTTTTCCTCCCAAAACTACCAGTTTACATAAATCATTTTACGGCCAAAATTCAAAAACAAAACCTCCAAACCTAGCATTTCTTTAATTTTATATTATTTTCATTTTAAACCAACCAAAGTAATTTTCTTCTGGTTTCAATATGATTTCTGTAATTCTGGTAAGAATTTGTATATACTTCATAGCAGTAACCAATAAACAATTTAACATTTGCTGACTACATACATTTTATTTGAAAATGATGACAATAATGATGAATATTTTACTCTGCTAACTATGTTAGAGATTAAAGATCATTTACTAATAAAATGATGATTGGGAATCAGGCTAATAATTCCTTTTATTACTACATGTAATTAATACCTAAAAAATTCAACCTCACTGCAATGGGAAAGTGAACCTTTTTAGATTTGCGGGGTGCACAGAAACCTTTCTGGCAGGTCCAGCTGTGGAACATATATTCACACACATGCACACTGTGTGTGTATATAGATAGATACCAACTTATAGTGAGTATGCATGGCTTTGCTCACACCTGTCCTCAAATGTAAAACACAAAAATATTCTTGGAAATGTTAGCTTCTTAACAAATTCCAAGGAAAGATTTCTGTTATTACCCACATCACTATGAAAACACACATTACTACCAAGTTGTACTGTGCCTGTAGACAATGCTTCATGCTTAAATTATATATTCAGAAAAAAAAATGCCAACCCTAAAGAAAGAGATAATCCAGGCTTTACCCCACCACAGGTGCCTTACCTCGGCAGATGGGCCGGTGGTCACTCCAAGCGGCGAGCGTCTCTGTAACTCTCTGACAGGTGATGCTTTTAGATCCCTGGAGCACGTAATTGTCCTCACAAGAAAACTGTACATTTGCACCAACCCTAAGCAGTTAAAAAATAAAATAAAAACCCCAAATTATTCACAGAAGACTTCTTTAGGAAACAAAAAATCAGTAAAATGGCTGCTCCGACGTTGTGCAGTTAAAACAGCATAAGACATTAAGCAATCCATTTGGTATTATTTATAGAGGCAACCCTGTGATTTAGCAAAGGTTATAAAATCAAAAGACTTGGGTTCAGATTCCTGTTCTTCCACCTTCACAGCTAAACAAACATATGAACCTTAACTTGTCACGACTAAGATAGAAAATAAATAGCAAAAATGACCTTACTGAATGTTGTGGCTTTAATAAGAAAACAAATGTGAATAAATTTTGTACCCTGAAAACAAGAGGAAGTTGGATGTCATTCATCATGAATAAATATTTTACAAAAACAAGAAGTAAAAAAGTCTAGGTTAAGAAAATATTTCAGTAAAAAACGTATTTTACTATCACACATGTTAATTATATTTAAAAGAAAGCTAGTGATATTATATTTCAGAAATTCTTATACAAAAAGAATAATTTGTTTTACTTTTCTTTCTTTTGTTGTTGTGTTTTTGTTTGTTTTGTTTTTAGACGGAGTCTCGCACTGTCACCCAAGCTGGAGTGCAGTGGCATGATCTCAGCTCACTGCAACATCTGCCTCCCAGGTTCAAGCGATTCTCCTTCCTCAGCCTCCCAAGTAGCTGGGACTATAGGTGTGCACAACCACGCCTGGCTAATTTTTGTATATTTAGTAGAGACGGGATTTCACCATGTTGGCCAGGCTGGTCTTGAATTCCTGACCTTAAGTGATTCACCCGCCTCAGCCTCCCAACGTGCTAGGATTACAGGTGTGAGCCACTGAGCTCGACCGTGTTTTAGAAGAAAGCAATCCATCCAGCCTGGAGTTAGGGAAAAAATTGTCCTGGTTCCAGAGCTGCATCTGCAAACATGGAGCTTTACAGTTGCAAACATTAACAAAACCCTGTCACAGAACACCAACTGGACAGCTGCATTCAAAAGTGTGAGAGGCAGAGATCAGGTTTGAACACCACCCAGTTACTTCTTCTGAGCCTGGCTTCTGGCATTGAATTAAATGTAGTCTTATTTAACTATCTGACAAGCCCATTGTTACAAGAGGAAATTCTACTCATGGTTTTAGTTTGAGAAACCCTGGGCTGTTGTTGAGGAAACAGAAGTGAAATAAGGAGTCTTTGCAGGAAAAGAAGCACAGTTGTCAGTGTGGATGAATGAAGTTAATAATAGAGACAACATAGGCGAAACATAAATAGATGCTTTTCTTTCTTGCTTAGTGAAAGAAAAAAATCCATATCTATAATATCAGAATAAATATCCTTCCAGGAACATTGCACCAGCATCCCCCCATGGCATCTATGAAACACTCTCTGGCGATTGCCATAGATGTCTACAACAGCCATCAAACCAGAGTCAAACCTATTGGGAACATTCTAGGTTCAACAAAATTAAACACCTTTCTTCTTTTCTAAAGGGGTGTCTTATCTTAATAAAACTTAAGATGCAAAAGCTTATTTTAGAAAATAATGAAGAGAATTCAAAGGATGTAGACTTTTCCAGATTTATCTGTCTAGGAAGTCCTTTTTTTCACCAGGAATCTAGGACAACTAGAGTTCTGTGGAACTAATTTTGAGAAACCCAGCATCATAAGAACATAATAGGTACTAATTTTAAATGTGAAAAATATAAAAAACAAAACCCAGTCATTATTCCCATTTTAATTGCTAGCCATAACACTTATTTAAGACATCTGTAATTGTAGACATATTCCGCCACCATAGTTTTTGCTCATTGATCTGTGTTTAAACCCCATCTAAGAATTTTTTTTTAAGACAATTGCTATATCTTTGTGTTTTCTATTCCAGGTGTCAATCTCCAGTTCTTTCTATTTACCTACATTTTAATATCCATAGTTTTCACCATTCTTTCGATATATTTTCATTGAACATCTACCATGTGTCACACTCTAAGTACCAAAGCAGAAGTGAATAGCACAAAACCCCAATATCATGGAGATAACCTGATAGTTAAGAAAGAAAAAAGTAACCAAACCAAACATAGAGAAAACAAAAAAGTGTCACAATGCACCATGAAGAAAATAAATAAAATGACATGAGAGTCCTCGGGCAGGAAGAGTTGGAATTTGAGTGTGGCCACTTTTTCAATGATGCCCTTAACCTGAGCCCCTGATATTTAATGTAACGTTCCAGGGGAGTTCGAACAGAAAGGGAGGGATGGGGGACATTGCTTCAACTTAGCAAGCACTATATTTCAATGACTGCAGTACACAGCACGTCACTCCTTAGTCGTAGAGGGCTCTGTGTTCCTATAAAACCTCTCTCTTTTCATGCATTTTTTCCCTACATCCAACCAATATTCCTTTAGGGATAAGTAGCAAACTGTATTCTGTTTTGAGAAGAAAACAATCAATAAGCCTAAATCCCCAAAGCACAAGCAACACAGGTAAAAATAGACAAATGAGACGACATCAAACTAAAACCCTTACGCACAGGAAAGGAAACAAGCAGTAGAGTGACGACACACCCTACAGAATGGGAGGAAATACTGGAGAACAAAATATCTGGTAATGAGTTCATATCCACAAATACAAAGAACTCAAACAAGGAAATCACAAGAGAACAAATCATCCATGTAAAATACGGGCAAAGGACCTGAATAGACATTTCTTTAAAAAAGACGTAAAAATGGCCAACAGGTATACGGAAAGGTGTCCCGTGTCATTAATCATCAGGGAAATGCAAATTAAAACCACAGTGAGATATCAACTCACACCTTTTAAGATGGCTATTATAGAAAAGACAAAAGATAGTAAGTGTTGGTGAGGATGTGGAGAAAAGGGAACCCTTGTACATTGTTGTTAGAAATGTAAAATATGTAAATTAGCATATTCATTACAGAAAATACTATAGGGGGTCCTCAAAAAATTAAAAATAGAACTACTACATGATCTAGAATTTCACTTCTGATCCTATATCTGAAGGAAATGAAATCAATACGTCGAAGAGAGATCTGCACTCCCATAGTTACTGCAGCATTACTCGCAATAGCCAAGCCGTGGAATCAATGCAAGGGTCCAACACTGGACCGAGAAATGGATAAAGAAAATGTGGTGTGTGCGTGTGTGTGTGTGTGCGTGCGCGCGCGTGTGTGTGTGGGCGTACACAATGAAATACTATTCAGCCTTTTTTAAAAAAAAAGAGGAAATCTTGCCATTTGTGACAACACAGTTGATCCTGGGGGAAATTATGCAAAGGAAAATGAACCAGGCACAGAAAGACAGGTACTGCATGGTCTCATTTCTACGTGAAATCTGGAATAACAGAACTCACAGTAGCAGAGTGTGGGTACCAGGGACTGGAGGAAGGAGGGGAAACAAATAATACACAATTTCATTAGGAGAAAAAAGCTCAGGAGATCTACTGTACAGCATGGCGACTGTAGTTAATAACAGCATATTGTATGCTTGAAAATTGCCTGGAGAGATTTGGAAAGTTGTCACCATGAAAAATGACAAATACGTTAAGTGATGGGTATGTTAATTAGCTTGATTTGGCCATTTTACAATGCATTCGTGTTTCAGACTGTCATGTACACCATAAATATCTATAGTTTTTGTCAATTTTAGAAAAGAAAATATCACCACTCTGACTAATTGATTTCATTTCTGGCAATATAATATATGTTTATCATCCAAAATACAGGAAATTTCTGGTCAGTGATATTCTTTGGAAGACATGCAAATGGCCAACAACAGGACTGTGCTTGACTAAGATTTTTGGATATATTTGAAAGAATATAACGTTGCTTTATAAAAGGCAAATATATAATGTATGTAGCAATAAAGAAAAATAAAAAGGACATATGTAGCAATATAGAAAAGGAAAAAAGAATAATCCAAAATTGTATGTACTCAAAATAACAACGATCTCTCTATCCATATTTACATCTAAATATCAGGACGATAGACACAACCCATTTTTGAGTGGTACTATCACAAGGAAATTTTTCTTTGTATATTCAAATGATTATTTTTTTCCTGATTCTACTACTCTATAATTTAAAAGTTAAAATAGAAACATTTATGCTGCTTCTATTAGACTGTTCCTTCCTTCTCACTCATCGAGGTAGTCACGTGCACTCTCCAGGACCTGAACTCAGCTCTTACTCTTCTCAGATTTCCACCAGAGGAGAGTTTTGAAAGCCGATTCCAGTGGAGAGTGGAGGATTGCTCCCGAGCTTCACAATCATCATCTGTTATCACAACCTAGTCCAGAAATCTCTGCACACATTCATATTCAGTACATTGAGAGTACAGCATAGAACTCATTCCATCATTACGATCATGAAACCTTTTCGCAGATTATCGGAAATAGCCACCAATAGAATATAGAGGCTTCTCTAATTTGAAAGCATTACAAATATTAACAGGAGCAACCTCCTCATGTGATTGCAGCCGGCAAACAGAGCCAATGTGGGTAAACACCATTCCAGCAGCACAGCCAAGGAGACGCCTCCACGTGAGAATCAATCAAGTTGAGGTTCAAACTAAATAAGACCCCTATTCTAATTTATTAATTCAATCTTTTGCTCTCATTTTATCTAACACATGAATCCGTTCAATTTAAAAGCTATGTGTGCTTTCAACTTCAAATATATAATAAATGAAGTTTTCACTAATTTATGATTCTTATGTTGGAAGAAACATATATCAGATATAACATAAGATCATCTAATTTGGTTTCCTGGAAAGAAGTCTCAGAGGAAAATTCCAGGGAAAAAAGCTAGCAGTACCTTTCTATTGGCAAGTAACTTTAGTGCACCGTAGATTAATTACGTTGCACAATTTATATAACTGTTAGTAGTTGGTAACTGTAAGAAATACTGGAGAACTGATTTTTTGTGAGATCAAGATACATGGTACATTGACAATAAATACCACACAGCAAAATTTAACTCAAACAGTTAAAGCAGCAAAATTTTGATTTTTAAATGAAATACAATAGGGAAACATACATTTTGCACTTCTTCAATGCTTAGCACTTCTGACATTGCTCCATGTTTGATTTCTAAAGACATTTTATTTATCACCATGTAATTAACTTTACCACAACATAAATACTCTTTCTAAGTCTGTAAACTATTTTCAAACATGCTTTAGTAGTAATACAAGCAATTTCTAAATCTGGTTGTCATACAGCATAGCTATTTGTGAACTTATTCAACATTGATATCACAACTACTTTTGAAAAATAATTTGAGGTGACTCGAAGATTAAACTAATGTTCAAAACAGGATATGGGTTGACTTAGCTGTGAGACTTAACTGTCCACTATTTACCGGAGATTACACTAATCTACTGACTGGATAGGCAGGGGTCTCCTACTTCTCTTTTCAACACACACTGCTCAGCATCTACTGAATCTGCTGACGCAACCAATAGACAGATGTGAGATAGATGATAGACAGATAGATAGATGATAGATAGATAGATGACAGATACACAGATAAACAGAGAGACAGATGATAGATAAAGAGATGGATGGATAGACAGATGGGATATGACAGATAACAGATGAGATGGATAGATGATAGTTAGATATATTTAGATAGATAAATAAGATTCATTGATAGATGGATAGAGGAAGATGATAGATGGATGGGGAATAGATGGATTAGATAGATAAATAGATGGACAGATACATAGATGCATAGATAGATGAATGGATGGAAAGATAGATGGATAGATATGTGAAAGATGGATGGATAGATGATAGTTAAATATATTAGACAGATAGATGATAGATGAATAGATGGACAGATGACAGAAAGATGGAGGATTAGACAGACAAACAGACGGACAGATACATAGATGGATAGATAGATGAATGGATAGGTAGGTAGATATCCATCTGGTTAAGTAGATAGATAGATAGATGACAGATAGATGGATAGAAATATAAATAGATGGATAGATAGATACATAGATGGATGGATAGATAGCTACGGAAAGACAGATATATCTTTCTGTGTTAAAAAATCCAATTCAAACAGTACACTTCAATATTCATAAATATAAAAGGCATAAATACATACGTGTGTGTGTGTGTATATACATATACACGATTAGGTACCGAAGGTAGGCATTTAAGCATTTTTGCATCTTCAGCAAAAAGAAAAAATACATTAGGTAAAATGTTTTTCAGTCTCAAGCAGCAGAAAACACAAAAATTTGAGGAAATCTTTTCTTCAGTGTGAAGTTCAAGCCGGGATTTGTCACATTTGTTCTCGGAGAATGGAGATGGATGGCACAGGTGGCAGTAGCTGCAGCCAAACTTGATCAAAGGCTTAGAAATGTTGCTTGAAGAAAAGTATTTGCTTAAGAGGAACAAGGGCTGTGAGCAGGGGGAAGGGCGAATGCTGAAGGGTGTATGTGCGTGTTTACATGTGTGTGCACATGTGCGCACATCTGTGTGCAAATCCGTGTGTGTATATACACGTATGTGTGTGTTTGTGTATGTATGTGTGTGTGTATGTGTGTGTGCGTGTGAGTGGGTGTGTCTGTGTGTGTGTGTGTCTGTGTGTGTATTTCAGGTGTACATCATGAAATATGTGTAACGGAGATGGGATGGTACGTTCTCCCGCGTCCTCCTTCTCCACTATAAGAAATAAAACTAAGCCCGCAGTGTGGAATGGCTGAGTTGCCCAAACAGCAAAGGTGGTGGCCCACCCCTCCCCGCAGGCACTCCATCCCAAGGAGAAGTTGGAACTCTTGGCCTGTGCTTGGATATAGGCAGGGGTGGCTGGAAGCCCTGGCCAGAGGGTCCTGCCCAGTGAGAAGGAATGGAGCTGAGTCCTGCTTAAAGTGGTCTGAACTTACCACTGGAGCTGTGGTGATGAGCGTGACGGTGGCGTGGAGGCTGGGGAAGCCCAGTGTCGTGTTTCCCCACCAGACCTGGGACCAAGACTCAAGCTGGGTGAGGACACGGAAGGAGACAGAACTCCTTGCACTGTGTCTGTGTGTCCAGGGGTAATGCAGGGCCCCTTCATTCCCAGCTGTGGCCTCATGGACACACCCCTGTGTTTCCCAGTGCTTCACAGAGTCTGGAGAAGGCGGGAGGAGCTCACAATGGAGAAGGTCAAGCCCCTGAGCACCCCCAGGTGCCCCTGCCTCCAGGGCAGAGGCGTACGGAAGGTTATGACCGGGAGTGGGTGGCACAGGCAGGATGGAGGAGAGATGCCTGCTCTAGCCAAAGCCAAAATGCCCTCTCCACAGCCCGGGCCCTTAACATCCTTGAGAGAGAGTGAAGGGATGTTCAGAGCTGACTTTAAACCTGCTTCACTGGGAAATCAGTAATTGTAACTCTTTTAAGAATGAATACAGTTTTCTGACTCAGACAAAATGAGGATCTCACAAAAGAAATTACCAATCACAGTACAAATAAAATTACATTTTACACATCAGAATTTATAGACTTATTAATTCAACTTCATATACCCATTTTAACTTACTTTGCAAATAATATTGCTATTCTTATTATATGTGGGTCATTCTCCCATCTTTGCCATCTCTTTCTCCCTATCTCCTTCTCTCTTTCTCTATATTTTTCTTGCCCTGCCGTCCTCCCTCTTACTTGATTTTCACATTAAAACATTGCTTTTTCCCAATACATAGAATCAGTTATATGGGGAGTTTCCTGAGCAAGGTGCTAAAAGTTTCCTGGGAACTCTATTAGAAAGACGATGGTATTTTTCTAACTTTAGAACAATAGAGTGACATTTGATTCAAGAAAAGGAATGAGAGAAGAAAAACCAACCAGAACACCTCTAATATTTCTCAGCATCTTGAGCTCAGTCCCAGGCTTCAAGTCTCAGGCCACACACAAGTGTCCCCAGGGCCTCCTAGAGTGCCAGACACATCACAGACACTCAACAAACAGAAGTTGAGTGAATGAGTAAAGCAAAGCCACTTTCCTGTGGCTATATATGTCAGTTTGCAGGTAAAATGAAACAGAGAAACAATGCAGCAACCAAATCCACCCCCTCATTCCTAGCTCTTCTCCATGGGCCTCCGCTATGCCAGACCTACAGGGGTTTGGCAATCATTTACGGCCATCCCCAAATGCACCAGACCTGAGGCAAGCAAGCCCTGGGCCATATTAATGAGCTGCTGGTGTAAGAGATACTTCATCAAACAGCTCCTGGTCAATGTATTAAGTAAATCTAAATTGCTATGGGACTATTAATAAAAAAAGAACTGATTTTGCCTTTAGTAAAAAGATAAGAATAACTTACATTGGAAACTGAAATTTGGGTTGGGACTTGAGAGATCCATAGAATGTATTTTCTTTTTTTTTCAAAATGAGTATATGTGTTCTAGATTAAAAAACCACCACAGAAAAACCCTGTTGGTAACAAAGCTGAGGTTTGTTCAGAGAATTGAATATAACTTGGTTTGTCCAGAACAGAATTGTTCAAAGGTTATTTCCAATACCATGGATCTATCTCCTACCTTCCTGCTTTGATGTTGCACCCTGTCCTTCCCTAGTAGACACAATGACTTAGGTTTATACCCTCTCCCTCCACTTCGCCTCCCTTCTCTCAGTTCTGAGGTACATAACAGTTCCTTTATTGCTCCATCTCAGGTTTAGTCTGAGGATATTAACACAAAGCCTAGCAGCATGGAAGAGTGGGAGGCTTTGGAGAAGAGGCCACTCGGGAAGGCGTCAATCTCTGAGGGAACCTCTGTGTTTCATTCACCTTGAAATTTCTCACAGCCTCCAGCACTATGCATGGAGCTTCTGGTAGCCTTGCAGTCAATACCTGTGGCTGTGGCACTAGTGAGAGCACAAACCAGGAGACAGAAGCAGGGATTCAGAACATCTCCTAGGTGTAGAAGCAGCCTCTGAGCTGGAGGGCTTTAGGAGGAAAAACAGTACCCGGCCTCCGGGTGGAATCTCTCAGCATCCACGCGGCACATGCGCCCTTGGGAGCATTCACCTCTATGTTAAAATAAATGTTTTAGGTATCCTCTCTGGTTCTCCTATAAGGGAGCTTTTACACCACTCAGACAGGAATCTGGATACTTCACCAGACGGTCTCTGCTGAGGGATGCCCCTTAGGGACCCTAACCTAAGAAACAAGACCAGGAAGGCTGTGAAGACCAGGAAGGTTGTGAAGACCATTTGCAGGCAAGCCAGCCAGACGCTAGGGGGACGCTGTCTCATTGCACGCCTTGCTCGGCATTCTAGAAAATGCCATCATCCGGAGATGAATGTGCGTCTGCTGTGGATATTGAAATGCCTTTTATTACCCTTTTGATTTTCACACATAATGTGTCATTTCTGGGTCATTTTTTCTTTTTATAGTGGCAATTTTTAGACTCATTTCTTCAAGCCTTAAGGCAATTTAGCACCACTAAAAATGCATCAGAGAGTAGATGGATCTCTCTAGCCTAGGGAAAGAAAGGAAACTAATATTTTATGTGATTTTTAGATACTGTGTGTTAGCAATAGCCCAACAAAGATCCCTTAATGACAATCAAAATATAGGATGCTGCCAGGGTGTAAGCAACAGTAATATTCTTGCAAGGGGCTTGGAGTGATTGGCAATTTCCATCTGTGACTAGCTCTCAGAAGCATGGCACTGACAATGAGGCATGAATTTTTGTGTGAGGGAATTTAATTTAAAATTTCCAAGTATGTTATAAGTTCATGGAAACCTGCCGTTTACTAAACAAGCGTACTTCGTCATGTGAAGTAGAAAAATTAAATCCTCATGTTCACCCACCTATCTATACAAAGGCAGAAGCTGTGTGCACACTGTGGGAACCTGGAAGAGGGTTTGGATGCAGCCGGGACTGAGGGGAATTATGGCTTGGGAAGGAGCTTTGCCCGCAAGCCCCTCTCCCATCTTCTCTTTTGTGTCTCCATGAGATCCAAGGTGAAAGCCCCTTTGCCTCCTTCCTGACAAGTTATCAGGGCTTTAAGGACAGCAACGTCAGTGCCTGTTTTCCACGTGGGCTTAGGAAGCTGGAGGAGACTCTTCAAACTCTAGACCAAAAGGTGTTTTGTGCATCATGCTCTTTGCTCTGTAGCTTGAGTGAGGAAATAGTGAGGAGTGTCGGAGGCAGAGAGATGGGAGGAGAAGCAAGCAGAGCCCTGGCAGCCTGCACCAGTGTCCAGCTCACGCCTCCATCATGCACGTACCCAACACAATAGCAGCAGACATGAGTTTGTTTTATTTTATGAACATGACCAGGCAGCGGCTGGAGCTAACCAGGTAGAGCGTGCAGGGAAGTGACATAAATTACTAACCACTCAGGTCAGGGCAGGTATGTGGGGCCTCCATGATGAGTCAGCAATGGAGGTGCCTCAATGTCAAATCACAGATGAGAACAAGAGACTCAGAGGGCCCTCTGCTCAGCATCATAGGATGCTGGATTCAAACGGGCTTTCTTTTTTTTGTAACTTTGAAATTGATCACTTAAATCAGTGGTTGATCAGTAAATAATCCTAAATACACAGAGACTGTTCAGCAAATATTTCCTCCTGGGCTTATATCTACACTAGGCAAAACTTTGCTATTTTTTGATTTATCCTTCACATCTGGTTGCTTGTAATTGACCAGCAACCACAGTATCCAGGGTTACTGAGCACCACCCAGAGCAAAAGCGAGGAGGGTGGGCAGGAGAAGAAAACACTGCTATAATTAAGTGCACACACAAACACACACGCGCTCACATATACAAGCATATATGCATACCAGTCATCACATGAGATCCAGAAGCACGTTTACAGGACACTAAAAGACGTGAACATACTTGCCCCCTAGAGAAGTCAGCCCAGCGCAAGCGCTCAGCAAACAGGACTGTTTCCAAGTGCCCCTCTCAGCAGCACACCTTCTGCCTGCCTTTCTTGGTGCAATGGCTCACTCGGTTTCTGGGGCCATGAATCCAGAACCCAGATGCTGATGCCACCCAGCGCCAGGAGGCCTGCAAGATATTGGCTGATAAAACAGAGCCACCTCACCCAAACGCTGGCTGCACTGAGCCTGCTGAGGTTGTGGCTTCTGCAGCAGACATGTGGGATGCCCAAAATGAGGGGAAAGCAATGCCCCAGGGGTCATACTTTGAGAGGGGGACACAGGGGCTGAGAGGGCTCATGGTAAACATCAGGCCCCAGGGGTACACCCAGGCTGTCTAGAAGCACCGGTGAGACACAGCGACTCCCTGGGCTGATTCTGAAGCTGAGCACAGCTTCCCAGCCCATTTGGCACCTCTGTCAGGTTCCAATTTCTCTCACTCTCACTTCACTGGAATTAAACTGCCCCTAAAGCCATTGTCTTAAGCTGATTTCTAGGGAATCCCAAATAAAGTAGGGAACTATGATCAGGTGATCAACTTTCAGTGCAAGCCCCAAGACCTAGAGACATTATCTTCACAAGGTCACCAGGCTACTAGATAGTTGTAAATAAAATGCAGCTGAGATAAAACATGAGTCACATGTTTTTCTCACCACAATGCAAGGTACTGAGGCCAAGAATTGTTATTTCCCTACCATACTTCTTACAACTCTAAACACAATTCTTAAAATGTCTTTGTCCAGCACATACACACTGTGGAATACTATGCAGCCATAAAAAAGGATAAGTTCATGTCCTTTGCAGGGACATGGATGAAACTGGAAGCCATCATTCTCAGCAAAGCAACACAAGAAGATAAAACCAAATATCGCATATTCTCACTCATAAGTGGGAGTTGAACAATGAGAATACACGGACACAGGGAGGGGAACATCACACACCAGGGCCTGTCGGGGGGTTGGGGGCTAGGGGAGGGATAGCATTAGGAGAAATACCTAATGTAAATGATGAGTTGATGGGTGGAGCACACCAACATGACACCTGTATACATATGTAACAAACCTGCACGTTGTGCACATGTACCCCAGAACTTAAAATATATTTAAAAAGTACATTGAGGCAGGAGAATGGCGTGAACTGGAAAGGCGGAGTTTGCAGTGAGCTGAGATCCGGCCACTGCACTCCGCTCTGGTGCCGGACAAGAGCGAGACTCCCGTCTCAAAATAAAAAAAAAAAAAAAAAAAACAACATAAAACAAAAAAGTACCATTAATCAAGGTTTTTCTTGATGGTATACTGACCTGTCTCATGTTGATCATTTGCCTACTTTGGCCCAATAAAAATTACTTTCGTTCTTAATATAGTTGTTTTTCTCTACTTTATATTAATTCTTGTGTCATTCCGTCATTCCTAGAAATACAATCATGTATTTCCTAACACATTTAACAAAGTAAGTAGGATCAAGCCAATCTCAGAAAAGGGATCCTGCGGATATCAGAAAAGAGAGTGTCTAGGGAAGTTGATGCTACAATTATACTGTGCTGTGTAGATGCATGAAATCCAGCTGTAAACATCCCCAGAACAACAGACCTGCCCGGCTTCCTCACATCTAATTTCCTCTACGTAGTTATGCATTTGATGGCTGGTGTGTTTGCTTTAACTTCTTATCATTTAGATCCAGCCCTTAATGCTCACGTCAGTCTCTAGGAGAGAGAGGCAGGGAAAGATTTTCCCTCATCATTTTTGGACACGCTCTTCCTCCGTCTGGGACCGATGGCCCCCGGGCTCAAGTGACGAGATCCTTTCCTTCCCATCCTCCAAGCCCTGGCTGCAACGTCTCCCCTGAGCCTTCCTCAACGCTCTGTCTACAACACAGCAGGCCTTTTCTGTTGTTCCTTCTTTTATGTGTCCTTATCCCAAGAGCTCAACACAGTTCCTGAGGGCTTGCTCGTTTTGTTAAGGAAATGAAAGAACTAATCAGCAGATGAATGGTTGCCTTGGATGCTAAACCTCCCTAGAAATGGCCCAGGTAGTGATTTGCGATTTTTCTTCCCCTTCTTTTGAGAACAGCAGATACAAAGCAAAGTAAAACTGAAATTGGGCCAGGTGTGGTGACTCACGCCTGTAATCCCAGTACTTGGGGAGGTTGAGGTGGGTGGATCACAAGGTCAGGAGTTCGAGACCAGCCTGACCAACATGGTGAAACCCCACATCTGCTAAAAATACAAAAATTAACTGGACGTGGTGGAGTGCGCCTGTAATCCCAGCTACTCAGGAGGCTGAGGCAGGAAAATCACTTGAACTTGGGAAGTAGAGGTTGCAGTGAGCTGAGCTTGGGCCACTGCACTCCAGCCTGGGTGATAGAGCAAGACTCTGCCTCAAAAAAAAAAAAAAAAAGCTGACATTGGATTGCAATTGCTTACTGCTGTGTGTGTGTCAGTGTGTTGTGTGAGTGTGTGTGTGCGTGTGAATGTGTGTGAGAGTGTGACTGTGTGTGCGAGTGTGTGTGCAGGTGTGCATGTCCACGGGTGTGTATCTGTGTGTACGTGGGTGTGTGTGCAGGTGCGTGTAAATGTGTGTGAGTGTGAGTGTGACTGTGTGTGTGCGAGTGTGTGCAGGTGTGCGGGTGTGTATGTCCACGGGTGCGGGTGTGTGTGAATGTGTGAGAGTGTGTGAGTGTGCATGAATGTGTGTGTGAGAGTGTGAGTGTGCGTGAATGTGTGTGTGTGCATGTGCACGCGGGTGTGTGTGCGTGTGCAGGGGCGCAGGTGTGTGTGCACGGGTGTGCATCTTCGTGCCCACAGGTATGTGCGTGTGTGTGTCCACGTGAGCAGGTGTGCATGCGCGGGTGTGAGTGTGTGCACACGCAGGTGTGTGCAGATGTGTGTGCGCATGGGTGTGTGAGTGTGCATGTGTGGTTGTGCGTGTGCGCGCATGCGTGTGTGCCTGTGTGTGTGTGCACGGGTATGCGTGAGCCGGTGTGTGTGCACACGGGTGTGCATGAGTGTGCATGCACGATGTCTGTGCGTGTGTGCACATGAGTGTACGTGTCCATGGGTGTTTGTGGGTGTGTGCACGGGTGTGTGTGCGTGTGTGTGTGCATATGTGTGTGAGAGTGTGTGAGTGTGTGTGTGATGGGGGACACTGTACATATTTAAAGGTCGTAAATGATAAACATAGTGAAATGATTACTCCTTTGTATATGCCTGTGCTGAGTACACCTGAGATCTACCCTCTGAGCAAATTCCAGGATGCAACACAGCATTATTAATCTCACCTCAGCATTAGTAACCCCAACACAGCATTATTAACCCCAACACAGCATTGTTAACCACAACACCGCATTGTTAATTAACCACAGCCTCATGCCATACATCAGATCCCTAGGTTTATTCATCCTATGTAACTGCAGTTTTACGCCTTTAACCATATCTCCATTTTCCTTTGAGTATCTGTTGCATGCCCAGATTGGCGCCAACCTCTACCTTGCGCTCCTCTCTTCTTTCACCAGGTGGTCCTTCCCGCTTGGCACAGGCAACTCCCACTTCTTTCCTCCTGTCTTTCATCAAAATCTGCTGGGAGCAACAGATCTGACAAACTCTTTCATACAAAAGAAGGTATGATGGAGTGAGATGGTTGACCACCTTCCCCTTCCGGAGGTAGCTACATTTCAGCACAGCAGGACGTCTCAAAGCAAGAGTGTTGATCTCTACAATTCGTATTCATGGCAAGCTCCTGGAAGCATCATTGCGAGGGCAGGACAGATGGACCACCATAAAGGGCACTTCCTCAGCTTATCACTAAGGGTAGAGCTGGTTCTGAATGCTTGCCGAACACTTAACAAAAGTTTAGCAGGTAAAGAGAGTGAGGAATTAATTTAACACACACACACACAACTGCAGGTGGCATCAGCAAGCTGAAAACTGACAGGTCATCACTTCCCAAATCTTTCCAGGTATCTGCCTTTCTCTTTTTCTCCTTTTCCTCCCCACTAGTATAAATGGGAAGTGTAGGTTAAATTCCTCATAACATTTAGAATTTGGTGCCAAAGGGCATTTAATGCTGTTGAAGGGTGGAGTGGGTGGATTTATTACCTTTAGATCCTAGTTAAATTGAGAAACCATCTAACTAGCTACTCTATTTCCCCTAGAATATGAATACAGAAACGTAAGAGGTCTCTAAACCGCAGTTCTCAGCAAGGGTCAAGTGTATCAGAATCACCCAGGGTTGACTGGAAAAGGGACCTCTTCAAATTGCCACAGGCTACCCCCCAGGGACTATGAAATGTCATCCTGGGGATAGGGTGCTCCCATTTACTTGCCCAGCTTGCCACTATATTCTTTACGATGCCAAGCAAGTATTATTGATGATGGCAGTGGAAAACCACTGGTGACCCGAGATGATAAGAGACAGAAAACCATTGCTCTGGTCTAAAGCGAAAGTCTGCAGGGGCAGTAATCTTACTGAGGGATCCACAGCACCCACCTCTATTCCCACTCTATCACCGGATTCAATCATAAATAGCAGTCATTTTTCTACCATGAATGTTTTGCAACATTCGTGTACATGGTATGCAATATTTCGAACACAATATTTTATTAATTAAATGATTTCAATACAGTAAAGAAAAAAATGGTTTTGCTATCTGATTGAAAATGTGGATACAGAGGAAGGAATTGATTGCAATGTCAAGAAATGTAAAGAACTATTCCAAGGGGGTTTCTGCACTGATCTCTATGTGCACAAATCAGCTGTGATAGGACATTCTTCATTCATCCCCCATGATCTTGTGGCAGCAAGCTTGATACCAGGTCATACATGCTACAAAGCTCCATGACTCCTGCATATCGCTGCTAGATGTAGGTTTGCCTCTGGTTTCTGAGACCCACCAGCATTGCATCACGGTGTCTGTTGGATTCCTGTTCATGGGAGCTGCTCACTGGCCTCGCATCTTTATAATTTTTCCCAGAACATTATTTGATGGAGGCCAAGGTTTGGTAGCATTTTCGCTGTGGGGAAACAAATCAGCTGCCCGTATTCTTCCAGCTTCTGCAGACATACAGGAGCTGTAGAAGACAGCAGATACTGAAAGTGTTTTCCAATGATGAGGTTTCCATACACCTTATTAGACGACATTTATGCTATCAAACAGGTTTTTAAAAGCAAGCCCATCTGTGTTTAGTCACCTATCTCTTCTCATATCATGGATGACAAACACCAGGTAGGCCAATGGTTACCAACCTCGCTTGCACATCAGAATCACAGGAGGCGCTTATAAAAGTCCTAACGCTGAATTACCTACACTAGTCACCATAATCTACTTTAGAATAAGATTCTGCAAAATTTTCATGACTCTGTTTAGGGGTGTCAACAAACTTTAAGACTAAAGGAAGCCTGTGAAATCATCAGTAATATGCAGAAGACTTACCAACTATAGGTACAATATTAAAGCAGTGAGCATTGAATAACAACCAGTGCATTGATTTGGGGGCCGTTCTCCCTGCTCCCTGATTTTTCCAATTCGTTTGAAAACTGAGATTCTGAATCTGGTGATTCATTTTGTTTCCCCCTACGTCTTCACCAGAAATGTGTTGAAGGAAAGAGTTAGTGTTCACAGATCAGAGACAGTGTGATAGGACATTCTGTCTATAGCGATCACGTTCACAGGGACAGGAAGTACAATGGTGGTTGCCAGGAGATGTGGGTTGGGGAGGATGGGAAGTTACGGCTTTATGGGTATGGAGTTCCAGTTTTGCAGGATGAAAAGAATTCTGGAGATGGATAGTGGTCATGGTTGTATGACCACGTGAATGTGTTAATACCATTGAACTGTACACTTAAAATGGTCAGGATGCTAAATTTTATATTACGTGTATTTTATCACAATTAAACATTCTCTTTAAAAATCCTTATGCCTGGTCCATCTTCCTGACCTATTAAACCAGAACCTTCGGGGTAACTGGAGTGTGTTTAATGGCACAGTTTAGAGCCCCCAGGAAAACCAGATCACTTTCTCTCTCTGGGGCAGATCAGTGAACACTGACTCTCTTCTTCCCTTCAACACATTTCTGGGGGAGGCATAGAGGAAAACAAAATAAATCACCCGAGATTCTGAAGCATTTTAAAGGAATTAGAAAATTAGGGAGCAGGGAGAATGGCCCCCAAATCAATGCACTGGTTGGTTATTGAACATTCACTGCTTTAATATTGTTCCTAAACTCTTTTGCATATCACTGATGATTATCTCACAGGCTTCCCTTAGCCTCAAAAGTTGTTGACACGCCTGAACAGAGCCATGAATTTTTTTGCAGACTCTTATTCTAGAGTAGAATACGGCAAACACATGACTAGGAGGCACAGAGTGTTTTATCTCAAATGTATGGAAGAAATAATCCCATCTCCTATTTCAACCCATTCTTTTACAGATGAAGAATTAAAAAAAAAAAAAAACACAGAAAAAGTATTACAGAAGGTCATTTTGAAGACCTTTAGATTCAAATAGTCCCCAAGATGTCATATCTGATGATCACAACCAAGTGGGCTTTTTATTGATAATTCATCAACTATCTTTTTGCATTGTGAAGCTAATAAATTAATATAGGCTTAAGTAACAATCACCTATTTTCTCAGAAGACTATTTAAATGGATATTTTGTTGTGATGAAAACCTTAGTTTTCTACTGCAGATATTGAAAAGACCATGGAAGAGAGAGGGAGGACATTCCACCAGCCCCATTTGGTGACTTGTTTATCAGAAGCAGGTTTAGCCACATAAATATTATCTGAAACATTCACAGTGTTCATTTTTCAAAGTGACCTAAAGGCTTCAAGAAGTGTCAATGGGATGTTATCAGTTGTGGAATTTCTCAAGTAGTTCTTAAAAATGCGGCTGATGCCCTTTGAAAGAGCAGTAATCGTTGGCAAATATTTTTCCTAGTCTAGTTCAGTTTCCTAGTAACCATGAATCCTCCTCCAAAACCTACAGGCATAGGAATATGTTAGGTTCCTTAAATTTTTTTTCAGTTGTAAAAACACTTTGGACCATGGCAGGATACTTACGTGCTGCAGACTCAAATGCAGCATGTCAGGAAAGGCCTGCGAGCCAAAGCCTGCTTTTTTTATATGACAAACCTGGACCGAGTGCTTGAGCCCACTTTGTCCTCCAGCACTTTACTGTTTCTCCCCAGTTTGTCCTCCTCCGCCTTACTGTTTTCTCCACTAGGCAAGAGAGTAAAAATCACTTACAGAAACAAACACTGGTTCAAGAAATAAGATCATGCTTGAGTTTCAAAAAATAAAAGATAGTTCTTTGTCTTCCACCTAGGGACATGGAGTGGAAAGGGATTATGTCACAAAAGGGGAATTTTTTTTCAACAAGAAACCAGCTTGAATGTTTTAAAATTCCCTCTTGTATTCATTATAGTTTCCGAATTCCCTTAAGAAAACAACAACAAAAACTCTGATATATGGACTTGATTCTAACTTTGCAAACGCTTCTTCTATTAGTAAATTTTTTAGTTGATGGGAAAAAGGAATAACAATCATAATCCAATGATGTCTATATTTTCCATTTTTTCTTCTAGTTGTACATAAATGATCTAGCAAATGGTCAGAGCTTAGTGCTCAATACAGTATATGTTGCAAAGAAACAGCAGCTTTTTTATTGGGAATAATTATATTCTTACATGTTTACTCATAAATCAAAATTTTGCATATTGAATCAGTATTTATTGTTGCCTTAAAACCTGTAAATGTAAATGCATTCCTGATATAAAAGCAAAATTAAATGACTTAGTAAATAATGGCCGAATGCTTTCTTTGAGGCAAGCTCTATACTGAACACTGGAAATGTGATAGTGAATAAAACAAAGTTCTTCTCTTTATGGGGCTTACAGTCTTGTGAGGAGATAGAAAATATGTAGACATGAACTATGCTCAGTCAAGTAAGATTGGAAGCATAGACATGCATAGAATTTCTGGCTGGTCAGTGTTAGAAAGTGAAAGGAAAGGACAGAGGGAGGAAGGCTGCAGAGACGAAAGGTCCATTTCATATAGTGTGGCCTGGAAGTAGCACAGAACAGGTACCTCAGAGGGTGACGCTCCGAATTCTAAGATCTGGATTTTCAATGCTCAATATATAATAGATCTCTTAGCATTGCTGAAAAGGCAGAAGATGTCAACATATCATGGAAAACATGAGAAGGATCATAGAAATGAAGATGTGCTAGAGGAGAGCCAGTATCACATAGGATACCAACCGAGAGATCAGTGTATGCATCTGCTCTAACTTTATAAGTATGTGAAGTTTATAAAGTATATAAATGATGAAAATAAAATAGTAAGCAAGAAAAGGATCAAAGAAGACAAAAAGCAGGTGGACATACAGGAAGGGAATAGCTAGAGGTCCCTAACATGTCTCCACTCTACTCTCCATCAGGAGAGAAACATAGCATCAGTGCCCTTGGACACACAGGCATAACCTGAGTGTGTAGCTTTATTGCTTGTGGTATCCAAGGGCATCAATGTGATAGCATTTATCTCTTGACGAAGAGAATAGCGAGAGTTATCTAGGGGGCTCTAGCTACCCCCATGCTGTGTGTTTACCTGCTTTTGGGCTTGATTCTTTTCACAATAAAACTTATAATGTGCCTGTGGTTTCTCTCATTTCTTCATCATTTAAAAAATGATTCAATAACACAACTTAATAGAAAGTTTTATTTTTATTTATCTTTATTTTTTTAAGAAGGAGTCTCACGCTCTCACCCAGGCTGGAGTGCAGTGGTGCGATCTCAGTTCACTGCAACCTCCGCCTCTAAGGTTCAAGAGATTCTTCTGCCTCAGCCTCCCGAGTAGCTGGGACTACAGGTGCATGCCACCATGACTGGCTAATTTTTGTATTTTCAGTATAAACAGGGTTTCCCTATTTTGGCCAGGCTGGTGTCGAACTCCTGACCTTGTGATCCACCTGCCTTGGTCTCCCAAAGTGCTGGGATTACCGGCGTGAGCCACCACACCCAGCTGAAAGCAATTCTTACTGAAAAGAACACCAGATTTACTCCCTGGTCTCTACACAATCTCTAAGTACAATTCTTTACATTTTCATATAACAAGAGACAGGTGCCTCTGCTCTCACTGGAGCTGACCTACAATGAAGAAATAATAAAACCTTTGCAGCAATACTGTAATAACTATAAGTAAAATTATCAATATGCTACAAGGAATGAAGATAACTAAATGTGGAAACTAGAAATGAGCTGTTGTTTATCAAAACACACGGGCTATGGATTTGTCTCTGCTTCTTATTGACTATGTGATTTTTTTCCCTTAATGTACTCCAGTTTCTCCTTCCATTTGATGACACATAATTCATAAAGCATATTTCAAAACAGAATGAAAAATAAACATGGGATCCTTGAGATTAAAATATGCTAAGACAAAGGACAGATGTTATTAGCATAAATAGTAACAGGCACATATCAAATACATAAATTAACTATTTAGTTTTTAAGTCATAAATATCACTCAACCCCCAAATTCCCTTTAGAGCCTATGTTACGACTCTCTATTTTTAATTGTTAATCTATTCTCCGATGAGCAGTGGTTAACTTGATTGGTTTAGTAGACTATTAATGAGGTGATGTCCATATATCCCTAGAGACTGGCTTGTTAGCCTCAATTTAATCCATTCAACAGAGACGGCTTCTACCTTGTGTTGGGTCCAGTCATACAAAATAAAATCAATAAGGCCTCTCCCCTTCCCTTCAAAACCGCATGACTGTAATGAGAAACCCAAAGATGCTGGTAAACGTTGAAATCGTGAGATGACATGAAGTTGGGAGTAAAGAGCTCCTCGTTCTGCAGAGAGAAGCCAACCCTGTGGGTGGGAGAGGACAGAGGTGGGCCAAGGTGAAGTCACTTGTCTTTTAAGGACAGGATGCAGTCTGAGAAATGCATCGTTAGGCAATTTAGTGGTTGTGCGAACATGCTAGAGTGCCCTTACACACACCCAGATGGTGCAGCCTGATACACCTGGGCTTTATGGTACAGCCCAGGGCTCCCAGACTCCGAACCCAAACGGCATGTGACTGGAATGAATATTGTAGGCAATTGTAACACAGTGGTAAGTGTTTGTATATCTAAGTATATCTAAACATAGAAAAGGAGCAGAAAAAATACGGTATGAAAAACAGAAAATGTCTCTCATTCATATAGGGTACTTATTCCCTATGAATGGAGCTGGCAGGGTGGGAGGTGCTCTACGTGAGTCAGTGAGTAAGTGGTGAGTGAATGTGAGGGCCTAGGACATGTCTGTACACTCCTGTAGACCTTAGAAACACTGTAACCTTGGGCCACAATAAATTTATTGTTTTTCTTTTTTCAATAATAAATTAACCTTAACTTACTGACACATTTTACTTTGTTACAACTTTTTTTTTTTTTTTTTTTTTTGAGATGGAGTCTCACTCTGTCTCCAGGTGCAGGGCTGCAGTGCAGTGGTGTCATCTCAGCTCACTGCAACCTCCACCTCCTGGGTTCAAGCAATTCTCCTGTCTCAGCCTCCCAAGTAGCTAGGACTATAGGCGCGTGCCACCACACCCAGCTAATTGTTTGTTGTTGTTGTTCTGTTTTGTTTTTCTGTGGAGATGGAGTCTCACTCTGTCACCTAGACTGGAGTGCAGTGGTGCGATCTTGGCTCACTGCAAGCTCCGCCTCCCAGGTTCACGCCATTCTCTTGCCTCAACCTCCCAACTAGCTGGGACTACAGGCGCCCGCCACCACACCCAGCTAACTTTTGTATTTTTAGTAGAGATGAGGTTTCACCGTGTTGGCCAGGATGGTCTCGATCTCTTGACCAAGTGATCCGCCCACCTCAGCCTCTCAAAGTGCTGGTATTGCAGGTGTGAGCCACCATGCCTGGCCTACTGTGTTACATGTTTTAACTTGTGACTCTTTTGTGATAATACTCAGTTTAAGACACAAACACATAGTGCAGCTGTACAAAAGTGATTTTTCTTCATATTTTTTTCTTATAAGCTTTTTTCTATTGTTCCTTTTACTTTTTAAACCTTTTTGTTATAAACTAAAACATGAACACACGCACTAGCCTAGGCCTGCACAACGTCAGCATCAATATCACTGTTTTCCACCTCCACATCTTGTTCCACTGGAAAGTCTTCAGGGGCAAGGACACGCATGAATGAAGCTGTCATGTCCAATGATCACAATTCCTTCTTCTGGATACCACCTGAAGGACCTGCCGGGGGCTGTTTACAGTTAACTTTTGTGTTTTTTATAAGCTGATGGAGTACACTCTCCAATAACAGTAGAAAGTATACCATTGTAAATGCATAAACTAGTACGACAGTCATTAATTCTCACTGTCAACTATGTGTTAGTCTTTTCTGTGACTGGCAGCATAGTACATCTGCCTTACATCAGGATTGCCACAAACATGTGAGTACTGCTCTGTCCTGGGAGGGAGCAGGGCTAGGAGATCACCAGGCAATGGAAATCTTTCAGTTCCATTAAAATCTTATGGGAAAACCATCATATATGCAGTCCATTGTTAGGCAGTGTATGACCGGATATTCTATTTACAAAAAGCACAAAAAATTATAGGGAGAACTATTCCGTCTCAGTCAGTTTTGCCTATTAAAGCCCCTCCTCTGTTTCTCCATTAACTGGCAATACTCCTTTGTGGAAAGACTCTCCACTGAGAAGAATCAGCGTGGGTGGTGTGGGTGGGGCAGAAAGGAGATGATACTTGATGAAGAACATGACTAAGAAGTAAACGAAGTGACTGGGTGCAGTGGCTCATGTCTGTAATCTCAACACTTTGGGAGGCCAAGGCAGGTGGATCACCTGAGGTCAGGAGTTCAAGACCAGCCTGGCCAACATGGTAAAACCCCATCTCTACTAAAAATGCAAAATAATTAGCCGGGTGTGGTGGCGTGTGCCTGTAATCCCAGGTACTCAGGAGACTGAGGCAGGAGAATTGCTTGAACCCAGGATGTAGAGGTTGCAGTGAGCCAAGATCGTGCCACTGCACTCTAGTCTGGGTGACAGAGTGAGACTCTGTCTCAAAAAAAAAAAAAAAAAAAAAAAAAAAAGTAAAGGAAGAAAGACAGGACACTGAAGGTGGGCAGGTGCCACCTGCAGAGGAGGTAGTGTCAGGACAGATACTGCAGCTCATGCAGAATCAGGGCTGTGGCCACATGGAGCTCTTTATGGACAGTCATCGAGGGGGTCACATTGTGGAAGAAAAGATAAAAGGGACATGAAAGCAGTTGAGAAGCTCAAGTTTCCGAGAATTCAGGGAGCTCCCTAAGTTCAGTTTCAGCATCTTTGAAATGTTCTTAAAAGGATAGAAGTAAGGATGTGAAATTTATATTTAAAAAACATGGCTGGGCGCTGCGGTTCATGCCTGTAATCCCAGCACTTTGGGAGGCCAAGGTGGGCTGATCATGAGGTCAGGAGTTTGCGACGAGCCTGGCCAACATAGTGAAACCCCATCTCTACTAAAAATGCAAAAAAATTAGCCGGGCATGGTAGCACACGCCTGCAATTCCAGCTACTCAGGAGGCTGAGGCAGGAGAATTGCTTGAATTGAGAGGTGGAGGTTGCAGTAAGCCGAGATCATGCCACTGCACTCTAGCCTGGGAGACAGAGTGAGACACTGTCTCCAAAAAAAAAAAAAAAAAATTGTAATGTCCAGCAGTGTGCATCACGGCCAGTGCTAGTCTACATGGATCCGTGGTGCCAATTACAACATGAGACACCCCTCACAGTGATCAGTTAAAGCAAGACTGTCCTTCTGTTCAGCATATGCAACACATGCTAAGCTGCATGACTTGGAACGCTGAGCTCAAGGGCAAATTTCAACCATACCTTGACTCCTCATTGGCTACTGTGTGAAGTCCACAAACTACACCCACCTTTCCAGTGGTCCTGCAGAGTGGGTGTAAAAACTTTTATTATAATTATCTGTGTTACAAACTATCAAGGTCAACAGGAGCTTTGAGATCAGTAGGATTCCAGCTTAAACTCCCAGCTCTGACTCCGACTAGATATAGCACTTTGTTAGGTTAGCATTCTGAATTTCAATGCTTCTACTTATAAAAACCAGGAAAATTACATCTGCCTGGACATAGGCTACATATCCTGTTAGCACAGAGAGACAGATGAACAATAGATGCCCAGTACACACCCATAAATTCTCAATCCCTGTCCGAGCTCCCTCCCTCAGATATTGGTATTTGAATACTTCCATCAATCTTACTCATAAATATTCAGTTGTAATGAATACACTTTGTCTTTTAGACAATGGTCTATGTTGAAAAATACTGTCAGAAAACTGTACCCAAACTGACTTGAATTCAAATAAGCAAGCTTTGTATTTTATGCTTTATTTTCTTTAGGTATCTTATAGATAATGATAGAATTAATATTTAGATTGTCTATGGAAAAGGGATTTCTCAAGAAACCAGAATAATTTATAAATGAAACCAGAGGAGGAATATTTTACCAACCTAAAAAAGTGAATTCTTTTTAATAAAACAGCCCCAAGTTACATATTCACAAAGGCTACCTGTAAATGGAGCTCATCTCCCATGTTTGAACCATGTGTTGTTAGTCTTGGATTACATGATAGTCATTAGTTTGTTATAAGAATTAAAATAAAACTGGAATTACCTTTCAATTAAAGAGAGTCCTCAAAAGACTATTAAAAGTAATCTTCCCTGCTTTTGTCCTTTTTTTTTTTTTTTTTTTTTTTGAGACAGAGTCTTGCTCTGTCCCCCAGCCTGGAGGGCAGTGGTGTGATTCGGCTCCTGAAGTTCAAGTGATCTCCTGCCTCAGCCTCCCAAGTAGCTGCGGAACTACAGGCGCACACCAACATATCCCAGCTAACTTTTGTATTTTTAGTAGAGACAGTGTTTTCACCTAAAAAAGTGAACTCTTTTTAATAAAAACAGCCCCAAGTTACATATTCACAAAGGCTACCCTGCAAATGAGCTCATCTACCCATCTTGACCATGTTGGTTGTTAGTTTGGATTACATGATTAGTCATTAGTTTTGATTATTAGAATTTAGAAAATATACATTTTTTTTTTATTTAGGCCAGGCTGGTCTCAAAATCCTGACCTCGTGATCCACCCACCTCAGCCTACAGTGCCCAGCCTTCCCTCCTTTTAAAACATCATCATTCACTATGTTGCCATTTCCATTGACAGTGCAAAACCAATGATAAGAAAAACTGATGCCAATTTTGCACCAATCAAGCAACAGCACCAGACAGTAGCAGAGAAAAGGTCCAGTGTCACTTAAGAAAGTCCTTGAGGGAGCAGGGAAAATGATTGTTTTAATAAATCATAACACTTGAATACGTAATGCGTCTCTGGGGCACGGTGAAGCCTCAGGAAGTTCTGGAGAAACAAACATCTATGCAATTGTTTCAGTTTTGAGTTGAGCTGGCTGATTGGTTTTCTATTGAACTCCTTTTTATTTAAAGAATGGCAGACAAACTATCACTGCTAAGATTTGAGTATTTGTCAGGTGTTTATAAAAATTGAACGAGTCTTTTACTTCAAGGAAAATGACTGACAAAATTTGAGCCCATGACAAAGTTAAAGTTTTCTAATTTTCATTAGAAATAAAATTGTAATTTTCATGTCTAATTTTCTAATGAAAATTGGAAACTTTTCAAAAGGTTATATCTACCATCATGAGTTTGACAGTTTTTCAATGCTTACAGATCTTTCTAATGAAATACATGATAATATCAACAAATATATTTTTTTAGATAATTTATAGGACAATGTATAAATATTTGAAAAACCTCATACCTCGATGAATCACTATTTTCAAGTGACCGATGTATGAGGTACGAAATCATGCACATACAAAAAATTAATTCAGGAAAGAAGTTCAGCCAATAAATTTTGATGTATAAAATAAAAAATGTTTATTTTCAAAATCCCATATTCAAATGGCATCTAAAATTTAAGATGATATCATTTGCCAATTTTTGTTATAGTGTCAAATAATATATTCAGTCATATAATAAAAGATTCTAAAATACTAATTTCTTTTCAGCTATATGTAAAGCTGGATTTTAAAAAATATTTTATTAAAACAATATTGTGCAACAGATTAAATACAGAAGCATATATAACAATCCATATAAAATATTATACCCTAATAATAATTCAAAGAAAGCTAAAATGGCTATGAAAATGTAAGCCAAATGTGGTTTCAGAGTAAAAAATATTACTCAAGATAAAGAAAATCATTTCATAACATAAAAGGTATTAAACAAAAATACATGGCAATTTTAAACATTTGTGTACCTAACAACAGAGCTTCAAAATACATGAAGCAAAAACTGATAAAGCTGCAATGAGAAATGGCAAATTCACAATTTTAATAGATTGTTTAGATAAATCTCTCTCAATAACAGATTTGACAATTGATGAGAAAATTAGTAAGGATCTCAAAGCCTTGAACAACACTGTCAACCAACTTGATCTAACTGACATTTATGGAACACTTCACCCAACAACACTAACATATGTGTTATTTTCAAGTTGTCATGGAACATTTACCAAGATAGAGCATATTCTTGCCCATAAAGCAATTATCAAAACATTTTTAAAAGTTTGGATCTTATAAAGCATAATCTCTAACCATGCAGATCCTTGGAAAATATCCAGATATGTGGAAACAAAATAGAAAACTTTTAAATAAATCATGGAACGAAAAAGTAATCAGAAGGGAAACTATAATGTAATTTAAGCTGCATGAAAATAAAAACACAGCTTATCAAAAATTGAAGAGATGCAGCCAAAGCATTCCTTAGAGGAAAATTCATAGCAGTAGACACCCATATTTAGAAAAAATAAAGGTCTTAAATTACTGACCTCAGCTTCAACCTTAAGAGACTAGAAAAAGAAGAACAAATGGAGCCCATAGTAAACAGAGGAAATAAATTAATAAGAGGTCAGAGCAGAAATCAATGAAATTAAAGACAAACTAAACAATAGATAAATGTATATAAAAATAAATTGCATTTTTTGGAGAAGTTCAATAATGTTGACATGTTAATAGCCAGATGGACCAAGTAAGATTTTTTTAAAATTACGAATATCAAGAATTTGAGCTGTGAAACTGCTACTCATTTATAGGATAATAAAGAAAAATAAGAATAATTTTAAGCCAACAAATTTGACAACTTAGATGAAATTTTAAAATTTCTTGAAAGACACACACTATCAAAGCTCACTGAAGTAGAAGTAGATAATCTACATAAGCCTGTATGTAGAAAAGAAGTTCAACCTGTAATTTAAAAGCTACTTGTAAGAAAATTCCAATTCCAGGTAGCTTCCCCGGTGAATTATTCCAAACATTTAGCAATGAAATATTAACAATTATACAAAACTCTTCTATGGTATTCCAGAGGACAGAACATTTTTCAATTAATTTTGAGACCATTATTACTCTGACAGGAACAAAAAAAAAAGTCTTTGTAAGAAAGGACTACTGCCTATGATAACTCACAAACATACCTGTAAAAAACTAAACATTTTAACAAGTCAAATTCAATAATCCATAAAAAGAAAAATACATCATTACAAATTAATTTTATTCCAGAATATTAGTTTATTTTTAACATTGGGAAATCAGTTAAGTCCTCACATTCACAAAATATACAAACAAAAATGGTCATCTCAATAGATGTAGAAGCAGCTTTTGAAATAATTCCAAATTCATGTCTGATTAAAACACACATACACACACACACACACCCCTCAAAATATTACAAATAGAAGGATAGTTCCTCAACCTAATAAAGGACATCTATGAAAAACCAACAAGCAATGTTATAATTATAATGAAAGCCAGAATACTTTCCACCTAAGCTCAGGAATAAAGGCAGAGATGTCTCACCATTTCTATTCAGTCTTGTAAAATAGTTTCTAACCACTGCACTTAAACAAGAGAAAGAAATAAAGAAATTCAGATTGGAAAGCAAAAATTAAAAATCCTTTTAGTTACAGATAACAAAATCACCTAGGGAGAAAGTTCTAAGAAATCTATCAAAAAAGCTACTATAACTAGCTTATCTCTGTTATGTATATATTTGTATACACATACAAACACCATAGATGATACAAATAACATTTTACATGTGTATTTAATTTAAGAGAAAACGTAATCTTTCAAAGCATTTTCCCAGGTGTTACCATATTTGATTGCTATTGCTACAAACATAGAGACATATAAACAACATAATGATTTCCCAAAAAGCTAGGAAAGTGACAGATTGAAATTATGTTCTGAGATAAAGTTCTACAGAAACCTGATCTATATTCCATCCCTGACGGGCCATACATCTGCACAACCTAGATTCTCGCTACCTCCACCCCAGCCAGATCAACACAGCACTCAGAGTTAATGTACATCCTGAATTTAAACCTCTTTTTCAGAAATAAGTCTAATCTGAGAATGAAATGGAGTAAAGATTGGCTGACTCACCTAGGATATGACTAAAAGTTTCATTATTACCCTTGTGCTAAGGAGACATTGGTACCTGAATATTCACAACTTCCCTGTTAACTTTTATAGCTTAAGCATTTTCTCTGTCTTTTTTAACATGAAATGCAATTTGAAGAATTTGGTATTCTCAGATATGAGTTAATTTGTTTTTAAAATACAGCTCTACAAAATTGACCAAAGAAGTTTCTAGGTTTCTGGGATGACAGGATACAAGATGGGCAGTTCCCCTCATACACAAAGTACATTTGATACGGAAAAGAGTTTATTTGTGCCACACACAGTTTTAGTCACTGAAGATGCAAAGATAAGACACTCTCCATTCTGGAGACGCTTAAGACAGGTGAGAAAACAGATGTGTGAGCACATCGTGATGATGCACTGTTGTCAACTCTAACAAAGGGGCACAGAAGGAAAGGGAAGGGAAGCAGGAAGAAGATTTTTCCTCAACAAGAGGGACATGAAAGAGGTGACTGTTGACACAAGGAAGGAAGACATAGAATGAAAAGCCCTTGGAAGAATGTGCAATTTTATCGGGTTGCTTTGTTTTTGAAAGAGATAAAATTCCTGAATAACTTCAAATGATCACTATTTTATAATATGATACTGGAAAACAGCATCCTTCTTTTAGCTATGAGCTGGTGCATCCATGCACCACACTCACTGGATTGCTCACAACTCTTCACAACCAACTCTTCCTCTGGAGAACTTCCCTGAGCCAAAGGAAGGAAGTCATTGATTGACAGGCAGGAAGGTGGGTACAAAAGGTGAGGCCTGCTTGTCAGTACAACTTGTAGCCCAGAACTCCCCATGGGAACAGACTGAAGTGAGTCTCCAGTAAAAGCATCTTTCTGCTTAGATTTTTACTCCAATTCTATTCCACTTCCTCTACTCTGCTCCTCCTGAGAGCACTTTTCCAATAAATTACTTCAATAAGAATTTGCATCTCAAGCTCTGCCTCAGAGGGACTTCAGCGAAACCACAAACTTCTTATATATTAGTCAAGATGTGCAATAGTTAACCTATATCCATTCCAACACTCTATTTCTTCATATCTATACTTTGTATCCTTTTCATGTAAAATAATACACCATTTTACCAACTTCATTATAGACACACTGCCATTTTTTGATTTTTCTATTCCTTTTAAAACTACCGTTGTTACTCCAATTTTATTAAATAACATTCCTTCTTCCCTCTCTAATAGTATCAGTACTTTTCTTCCATTTGTAGGCCACTTCAGTAGCCTTAGCTTTCTGAACCTTTTTTTTTTTTTCAAAATGGGACATTGTAAGAAGGAAAACACGTATCTTGCTTCTCTTTACTATTTTATTTTACAGCTGCTTCTAATAATAGTATCCATCTTGTAAGATGGAAAATGTGACAATTCTTGAACTCACTGAAATCAGTGTAAAAATCTAAAGTAAAGGACTATTATCACTACTGTATTCATAATGTAGCAACAGAAAATCAGTATCATCAGAATCCTAGTAAAATGATTCACATTTTCTGAATAAACTTTATTGGCTGATACTAACATTCATCATTCCTAAAGTTTTTTAATGAAATAACTATGAGGCGATAATTAAATATTTTACCTTCTATCTTTAAACATTAAAAAATTGGAATATGAGATTTACATGGTTTGGCTGTGTCCCCACCCAAATCTCATCTTGAATTGTAGCACCCATAATCTCCACATGTTGTGGGAGGGACCGGTGAGAGGTAATTGAATCATGGGGGCAGTTACCCTCATGCTGTTCTCATGGTAGTGAGTTCTCACGAGATCTGATGGTTTTTTAAGGGGATTTTCCTCCACTTTGCTCATTCTTCTCCTTCCTGTCGCCATATGAAGAAGGATGTGTTTGCTTTCCCTTCTGTCATGATTATAAGGTTCCTGAGACCTCCTCAGCCATGCTGAATTATAAGTCAATTAAACCTCTTTCCTTTATAAATTACCCAGTCTCTGGTATGTCTTTATTAGCAGTGTGAGAAGGGACTAATACAGAAAATTTAACAGATTATAAACAAAAAGTAAACTCTCTGAAGACAAATTTTGATTACACATATTTAGAGTTAAATTTTTATTATTGGTTCCTAGAGTATAAGGTGCTGACTCTAGAGTACCTGGAATTTTTCAGTATGATATGTTTTAGAATTCTACAGATAATATAGTTGCATAATGATTGCGAAGTTTTATCTTTACCTCAAAAGAATAAAAGAGTTAAACTAAACTTCAAGCTGAAATTATATATCTCTTAAAAATAACATGCTTTTTTCCATCACTATTGTATCTCTTACCTGAAGTCAGAACCTGCTCTTCTACCATTTTCTGGAATCCCAGGATCTGGACACATGTCAGAGACCAATGCAACACCTCCTTGGCTCACTGTCATAGAGAGAAACATTGTTAAAATGTTGTAGCTATTGAGGAAATACCCAGATAAAAAATGTATTCTAGGCATTTTCAGTTCTTTAATGATAATGACTTAAAATGTGATCTCCAAAGGAATTAAGACACCTTAAATACATTCAAATAAATGTTTATATTCTCACTGGTGAAAATCAAAGATGTGTTTTCCAGTGAAAGGATGATAATCTTTGGTTTTATTTCTCTTATTTTTAAGATGTCAAAATTTAATAAAAAATCTCATTTGTTCCTTATGACTACTTTTACACCAGGTTACAATTAACAGCATGATGAGAAAAATAGCATTATGAGAAAAATGCATGCACTTAGAGAGAAGAAAGCCTTCACTCATTCCCATAGATGACAACAGAGATGATATTTACTAAGTTCTATACAAAAGATACTTTAAGTAACATTACATATATTTTAAACATTGAAGTATTTATCATTGAACTAAAACCCATAATGGTTTCTTTGTTCAAGTGCACTGATTATTTCCTGAATTTCATGAAAAACCTTTTCTCCTGTTGGGACTTGCACCCAACAGGATGCAATGTTGGGACTGCGATGACAGAATAATTTTTAAAGAACTCATTTGTTTATTGGACAGAGTGGCTGTCAACTCAAAATTCATTTCACCCTGTATAATTTGTGCAATCAAACTAAGGCATTTCTTTTTTACTTTTCCCAGGAATTTGCTTAGCAGAGGGCTTGGGACCCAATTCAGTATAATGAGATGTGAGGGGAAGTCCACAGCAGTACTTCTGGGAAACATTGCAGGATGCTAATAAAGTGCATATCTATTTTACTCTGAAAACTTCTGTGTCCAGGTTTCAAATGTAGAACTATTGGTGTGATTTTGCTATAATCCGAGGATGGAGATAACAGCATGTATGGAATAGAAAAGATGTGTCAACAACCTGGACCTGCTACCTTATTTTTGAGGCAGAAAATCAACCAATTTAGGAGTAATATCGCAATTCTGAACATTCTGTTGTATTTATTATAGTTTATTTGCTATAGTTTAAATCCATTGCATAGTTGATTCTATTATTTGCAGCTGAAAGGTGTACATATAAACATACATTTTCTCATACATATTTTAAATGATTCCATAAGAAGAAAAGAATATGCCTGGGTATATGTGGAACTCGTGGAGCATTTGATTAAAACTATGCACAAAACAACAGTAATTATAGCAAGTTTCATTTAGTTTGTTTGGAGTCAGGGTCTAACTCTGTTGCCCAGGTGGGAGTGCAGTGGCACAATCATGGATCTGCAGCCTCAACCTCCCAGAATCAAGCAATACTCCCACCTCAGCCTCCCTAATAGCTGGTAGCACAGGCTTGTGCCACCATGCCCAGATAATTAAAAACAAATCTTTTGTAGAGATGGAGTCTAACTATATTGCCCAGACTGGTCTCAAACCCCTGGCTCAAGTGACACTCCCACCGTAGCCTCCTAAAGTGTTAGGATTGCAGACATGTGCAACCACGCCCAGTCAAAATTTATCTTTCATTGCTAAGTTAGAATAAATTTGGGTAACAATATAATCCTTCATTAAACACAAATTATATTGAATATATTATGTGGTTTCATTCTTAGTAAGTGCTTCACTATTCCAAATAGGTTAGATATTTTTTAGGTATTTTTATTTCTTTTTTAAAATAAGTTTTTTTATAACATCTAAACATTATTTTGCTGCATGATGTGAGAATTATCTTGAATTTCAAAATTTTATTTTCTAAATGTTTAATTTTCTCAATATTACATCAAAATAATCCAGCAAGTTTGGTGATAGCATCAGTAGACAGTGAGAAAGAAAGCTCCAGACCCATATTTCCCCACAGAAAGAGCAAAGAAATGACTACCGAAAGATTAAAATAATTTTATAGGAGCTCTAAATAACAGTAAAGCATCTATAACAACCAAGCAAATGCCCAGTGAGAAAAAAGATATTCGAAATAGGACTGTATTTCATGATGTTTTACTCTCCCTTGTTTCATACCATGACTTGTGCGGCACAGTGCAGTTGAGAGGAAGCGGCCAGATGACTAGTTTCCTCTCTAGGGATGGAGAAGCAGAGGCTTCTGGCTGGAAGCACGATGGTCTCTCTGTGGGCTGCCTGAGAGACTGAGCTCTGTCTTTCCTGATTTGCAGGTCAGATGAGGAAGGGCAGCATAATTGGGATCTCTGGCTAGAAGCCATGAGAGGCTGTGACAAGCACTGCTGTATAGAAAAATGCAGCAAAATTGCAAACCCATGGGTACCTTGGAGTAAGGGATTCCAGGCAGGGGAACACAATAGAACACATATATAAGGCCCCAATGAGAAGATGAGATGAGATTCTTTGGAATATTATTATGTTTAAAAGCAGCTGGGGAAAAAAATGAAAACAAAAACACAACAAAAGCTGCACACAAACCCAGACAGGACGTGTGCCCCCCAAAAACCTGAAAACACCCAAAGTCTTCAGTCCAGATTGATCTGAAGGCTCAGAGGCCCACTAATTAGTGAACATTTTCTACTATATTCCACAAAGATTGAGGGTGGTAGTTAATTCTTTTCAAATGCTTATTTTTTTAACAAAAATCACAAGGCATACAAAGAAACAAGAAAACAGGCCATTCGAAGGGTCGAAATAAATCTCCAGATACAGTCACTGAAGAAACATATGCATCAGACTTACTAGAAAATGAATTTACAACAATGATTACAGATACGAATTTAAACTAATGGATATAAACTTTCCAAATTTGAGGAAAGACATAGATATACAAATTCAAGGAGCTTAATGAACTCCTAGTAGGATAAACATAAAGAGACCCACAGCAAGAGACATAATAATCAAACTGTTAAGAGCCAAAGAAAAAGAGAGAATCTTAAAAGCAGAAAGAGAAAAGCAAGTCCTCATAAACAAGGGATCCATAATAAGACTATCAACAGATTTCTCCACAGACATTTCACAGGTTAGAAAGCAAATGGATAGGCTGGGTGCAGTGGCTCACACCTGTCATTCCAGCACTTTGGGAGGCCGAGGTGGGTGGATCACTTGAGGTCAGGAATTCAAGACTGGCCTGGCCAACATGGTGAAACCCCATTTCTACTAAAAAGACAAAAATTGGCCAGGCATGATGGCAGGCACCTGTAATCCCAGGGAGGTTGAGACAGGAGAATAGCTTGAACCTGGGAGGCAGAGGTTGCAGTGAGCTGAGATTGCACCCCTGCACTCTAGGCTGGGCAACAGAGCAAGGCTCCATCTGAAAAAAAGAAAAGAAAAAGAAAGAGAAAAGAAAAGAGAAAAGAAAAGAAAGCAATGGATAATACATTTAATGGCTGAAAAAAATGTCAACTGAGAATTCTACATCTAGGAAAACTATCCTTCAAAAATGAAAGGGAAATTAAGACATTCCCAGACAATCAAAATATGAGTGAGTTTACTACCAATATATGTTTCCTACAAGAAAGTCCTTCAATTTGAAATGAAAGGGCACTACCCAGTCACTTGAAGACTCAAGAAGAGAGAAAGTCCCTATTACAGGTAAATACATGAAAATATATGTAAAAAATTATAGTAAGTTTGACTTAAAACCTCCATTTTCATTTTCTACAGTATTTAAAAATAAATGCATAAAGTAATTATGCATTTATGCTAATAGTTACATTATATATAAAGATGTAATTTATGACAGCAATAGCATAAAGGGAGCAGACTTGTAAGGATTGAAGTTTTTGTATCCGATTGAAGTTAAACTGGTGTCAGTTGAAGATACTGCCATCATTGTAGGAGGTTATATGTAATCTCCATGGAAACCATAAAGAAAATATTTATAGGACATGTAAAAAAGAAATGAGGAGAGGATCACAATGTGACACTACAAAAAGATCAACTAAACATAGAGGACAATAGTAATGGGTCAAATGAGGGACAAAAACGCTGAAAGACATATGAAAACTGAGTAACAGCAAAATGGTAAAAGTAAGAGCTACCCTTTAAATAATTATTTTATATATAAATGGATTTAACTCCCTGTTTTAGGCTGAATTATGTCCCTCCTCCCCACAAAGAGTTATACATTGAAGTTCTAACCACCAGTACCTCACAAACAACTATATTTGGAGATAGAGACTTTGAAGAGGTAATTACAGAAGAGGCTCCTTAAAGTGAGCCCTAATCCAACATGACTGGTGCCCTTCAAAGAAGGGGAAGTTAGGACACGAACACATAAAGGAAAGTTCATGTGAAGACAGGAGGAACAGAGCCCATCCACAAATCAAGGAGAGAGGGCTTAGAAGAAACCAACACTGCCCAAACCTTGATCTCAGACTTCTACCCTCTAGGACTGTGGTAAAGTGAATCTCTGTTGTTTAAGCCACTCAGTGAGTAGTGTAGTACTTTTCTTATGGGAGTCCTGGAAAAAGAATCACTCCCAAACCGAAGACATAGGTTGGCAGGACGCGTTGAATAGTAAGTTAATAAGTAACAGGACCCAACTGTATGCTGCCCACAAGAGACTCACTTTAGGCATAAGGACACACAGAGGTTAAAAACGAAGAATAATCAAACTCAGAGAGCCAGAAAGTAGAATGATGGTTTTGCCAGGGGCTGGGGCAAAGGGAAGGAGAGGAGAAATATAAGGTGTTATTGTGTAAAGTATTTCAGCAGAGTATGATGAAAATTTGGGGAGATGAATAGTGGTGATGGATGTACAACAGCATCAATATATTTAAAGCCATAGAACTGCATGAATTTTCTTTTCTTTTCTTTTTTACTTTTTTTTTTTCATTTTTTGAGACAGAATCTTGTTCTGTTGCCCAGGCTGGAATGCAGTGGCACAATCATGGCTCAATGCAGCCTCAATCTTCTGTGCTCCAGTGATCTTCCCAAACAGCTGCAACTACAGGCGCATGCCGCCACTCCCCGCTAATGTTTTATTATTATTATTATTATTATTATTATTACTGCAAGTGTGAATTTGGGTGCAAATCTTCATGAGTGTTGCTTACCCTTATTTGGTTCTTAGGGAACTAGGGAGTGATTATATTGCTAATTCACTATTAAACCTGAGGTAGCTGTTTTTGGTCTCATCTTTATATATGAAGACATTGCTATTAGACTGAATACTTTATGCTGACCCTAGACTTAGTTTCATTTCCAGAATCAAGGAATCAGATATTTATGTTAAAAGATCATGTCAATTCCCCCAGTAAAAAACTAACTGTAGTATGCCTTCCATTTACTGGGTCAATGCCTTCAACTGACTTTGGCTTGATAATTCCTTTTATTTTTTGGCTGGTCAATACATGTTTTAGAGACCTGAAAATATTAATGACTAATTTTAGTATTCAGGAAAAAAGTATACAAAAAGTATACAAGGTAGTGTTGGAGCTTCTTGTAGAGCTGGAAAGCAGTAAGGAATTGCTAAAAACACATAAAACGTACATGTTATCAACCTAATGGTTTTGATGCTGGGCAAGTGAGCCCCCGTACTGGGGCTTAGCCTGGAAGGGTTTTTGGCTTCACCCAGGAAAGAATTCAAGGGTGAGCTGGTATGTTAGACAGCAATTTTCATTGAAGTGGCAATGTGCAGCAGCAGCAGAGGTATTGCTCCTCTCACAGCAGAGCTACCCAATGGGCAGTGTGCCCAGAGTAGCAGCTCAGAGGCAGTTCTGTGGTCAGTTATACCTACTTTTAATTATATGCAAATTAAGAGGCAGATTATGCAGAAATTTTTAGAAAGATGGTAGTAAGGTTGTTGTTATGGAAAGTTATAACTTATGAGTGTTGCCATGGAAATGATAAACTGTCATGGCACACTGGTGGGCATGTCTTATGGAAAAGTGTTTCCACCCTATCCCTGTTTTAGCTAGTCCTCAATTCGGTCTAGGGTCCAAGTCCCACCTCCACAGTCAAGTCCTGCCTCCTACTCAATTTTATTGATGTGAAAATTAATCACATGAGTGAGATAGTGTTTGTCAGGATTCTTCAATGTAAAGTTACTCTTCTGTCCTTGATCATATATTAGCCTTTCAAAAGAAGGCCTATGTGCAGCTCGCATTTAAAGAATAGTAGTGATGTCTTGCAGAGTGGATTATCCATGTAAATGTATTTGGAATTTTTCTATGTAGGTTTGTCTCTCTGTTCCACTTTTTATTCTTTCAATCATTTATTAAAATAAGTGTGGAATCATTGTTAGTTATTTTTATGTATTAGTATTGTTATAATCCAATACTAATCCATTTTCTTGCTTAAATTGTTCCAACTTTTGCCATTGGGAGCTCTTTTAGTCTGCTCTATTTCCCTCTGACACAGAGTCCTATCATTGTGTTTTTGTGTTTTTAGCAATTCCTTACTACTTTTTGGCATTACAAGGAGCTCCAGAACCACGTATACATTTTTCCTGAATACTAGAATTAGTATTTTTCCAAGAACTCCTAGTTCCTTCTATTGGGGAATGATATTAGATGTCAAGATTTGAGTGCTAGAAATATTCGTTGCTAGTAGAGTGTCATTGCCTTTAGGCCCTCTCAGCCTACAGAGCAAGCAAAGGTATGTATATTACTCATATATATATATCTGCATTCATCTATATATTAAGCTAAACATGAATTACTATTGATGCCGCAAATGCTATTCCATGACAAGTTACATCATTAAAGCCTTCTTCTGTTTCACTATACCCTCCCACTCCAAATTGAAAAAAACTGCCTGCCAGAATTTACTTAATTATTGAAATCCAATATAAATATATTGTGGGCATGCAAATTGTTAAACCGTAACCAATTTTCATATTCTGAAGACTTGAAAATGTTTTTATCCTGCATTATTAGTCATTTAGAGATACATTATTATTAATTTATATTATATAAGTATTTTAGCTGACCCCTTTAAGCATTCTTAATAAAACACTCTAAAAATACTCTAAAACATATGGACTGAGGGAACAATGTTAACAAGTAGAGTACAGTGCTTATGTATAGTTTTTGTAGCCTTTAGTCCCTAGCTTTCTTCTTTATAAGAAACTGCTGACTGTCTTCCCAAGTGGCATGCCCACTTTTTAGGTTCAATTTTATTTTATTATTTGCATTCCCATTAGCAATAAATGAAAGTTCATATTTCTCTGAATCCTTGGCAGCATTTGGCATTGTCAGTAATTTGGATTTTTGACATTCTAATAAGTGGCCTGTGGTATCTCATTGTAGTTTTAACTTGGTGAAAAAATGATGTTGAACACCTTTCCACATGCTTCTATATCATCTGTATATGTTCTTTGGTGAGATTTCTGTTGAGATTCCTTTATCTCTTATTAATTAGGCTGCTTGTTTTCTTACTATATAAGTTTTAATCATTATTTGTGTACTTTGTCTATAAGTCTTTAAGGTGTTTTGTAAATATTTTATCCCAGTCTATGGTGGTTTTTATTTCCTTAACAGTGTATTTGAGAGCAGNAAAAAAAAAAAAAAAAAAAAAAAAAAAAAAAAAAAAAAGAATGCCTTTCCGTACTTTGGCCATAATTACCTTATGAGACATTCTGCGTTGAAGGGCTTCATAAACTAGAGAGACACTTTCAGTTAATAAAAACTTTTTTATTTCTTAACAGTTGCATTCCTTTCATAAAATTTAGTTAAAAATACACTGGGCATGCAAAAGAAAAGTGAAGAGGTGCTTTCATTTATATTCCCAACCAAACGTACACATGGTGCTTTCATTTATATTCCCAACCAAACGTACACATGGGAGGCCATATGGTTTGAACCATGAGGCTTTAGTCCAAACCATCTGGTAGTGATTTTCCTTCCACTAAGAGAAAAAAAAATGCTTTCCACGGAGAATATAATCCACCTTTAGAGAACTAGAGCCATAAATTGGCTTGAATGTTAAATCTCTATGTAAGGTGCCATTTTGAGTTAAATGTTGATTTATATTTTGGATAAACAAACCAATATAAGAGCCATTTAGATAAATTCACACTTTTTAACATGGAGGCACTTACGATTTATTATTATTGTATATTTTCATTGTTGCTACTTGTTTCTTCAGAGATGTACAGATGTATTTCAGTTGGATCAGTTTTGAGACAAATTCTAACCACTTAAGCCTTCAGAGAGGTGACATGTTTTAGCTGCATAACCATCAGGAAGGTGGTTATACAGAACATATTCTCATTGAACTTTTAGTAGCCGTCTCCCCACTCTATTGATGAGCTTTGGATGAGTTGACAGCCCACTCTAGAATATGTGTTTGAGGGACACTATAGACTTCAGACCTTCCTGTTATACTTCAGACCTTCCTGCTATACTCAGTTTGAAATGTCAACACTGACAGCTTTTCCTTCAGCATTTTATAGACTCAGTATTATCTCATTGAATTGAAAAGTAATAGCTCCATTTTAATATATTTCTCCTCTTTGATCTGCAGGAGGTCAGTATCTCAGCAAGAATGAAACTTTGTCATGTCACACCCTTCTTCAAAACCTAATAACTTGATTAGATGACAATTTCAACAATAAGAAAATGTTGCCATTGTAATAATCTATTTCTTATAGCTATAAGAGGATAATTTTGATTTACAGCACCTATGGAGATATTTCTTCATGCATAACAGATTTTTTTTTTTGCTGTTTTACAGAATATTTGTACAGTCTCTAGCAGTAGTTGTTTTCCTCTCATAGTAGTAATCAAATGTTTACAAGTTCTATAAAATATATAAAATAAGAATTGTTGACACTTGGAGGATAAAGTCTTACTATCAGAGCAACGTGAGAAGTTTTAAATGAATAGTTCACACAGAAATAAGTTGCTCAGCGCATATTGCTTGTAAATGTATTGTTTTAGATCTCATATTAATGGATCTCCAACTGGACATGAAGCTTCCAACCCTGAGTGAGAGGCAAGGGCTGGATTTTCCAGGTGTTTAATTCATCACATTGCCAGATTTTTTGGTCTGGTCCCTCTTTCCTCTCCCACTACACACCTTAATGTGCTGACTTTAAAACACAAGTGGTTGATCACCCATTATCATAATTCGTATGCCCCAATTTTACCCATGTTCTCTGGTCCCTAATTCAACTGCCATGGTCTTAAATCAAGCTCTCTTTTAGTTTATAGAAATTTATTTTAAAAAATACATTTCAGCTTCTAATGCTATGTCCTAAAATATAAAACTGATAAACTAAAAAAAATTAATGACTCTATTGTACATAAAATAAAACGATTTGGCATTCGGAACCTTCAGTCATTCCAACATTATTCTTACCACTTCCTGCAGAGATCCTATGGTCTCAGTAGTTTTGAACACTGCAGATTCTTACACTGTCTTTATTTATTTTAACATGGTCTCCCCTAGATTATTTTTTCTATCAGAGGGAAAACAAGTAGATTTTCACAAGGGCTCAGATATTAACAATTGTCTTTCCAACTGATATATCACGGAAGCAGCAAATGTTCAAAGGGGAAATATTTTCCTTATAAAGCTTCAAATTAAACCAAGATGTTTATTTACTGTATGAATAAAATAAAAAATAAGAATATTCTAGTATAAAATCAGTGTAAATGACCTTAACAAAATTAATGGCACTGAACATTGTGCCAGAGCCTGGAGAACCGTCCTCATCACCATCTGTCTGATTGCACGTGATGCTCTGAGATGTTCCCGGGAATGTACATTGGCAGCACCAAAGAGAGACATCTCCATGCCTCCCGCTGGCTCCTACAAATGCAGGATGACTGTCACCTGGGGAGAGCACCAGCTTAGCTGGAGGACTGAGGGCCTGTCATTTCTGCTTTAGTCTCCTTTTGCACATTTAAGAACTCTAGACTTAAGACTCAGAAACGGTTTTGGGGCTCACTCAAAGATATCTTACAGGATGCTCAATTATTCCTGGTCTCCTCCTCACAGTGAAAGCAGCATTTGACTAGGCCAGTTTATAGCACTTGGCATAGAATCTAAAATTCAGGCCAGCAACTTAAAATGGGGAAAAAAAAATGGGAAAATATCTTGAAGTCATTATCTAATTTATTTTAGAAACATACATAGAGTTATAGTTAAATATATTTAAATATTTATGTAAAATATAATAATTAAACCTTAAAGTTTGTATTTGTCATTCCCTAGATGTAGAAGACCATGAGACATGATCTGAATGATGAGTGTCCACAAAAAAGTTACTTTTGATAATAGTTCATTAGTGATTTCAGGATCTTGTAAGTACATTCAATACAGTAAATATAGATAAGTATGTATTATATAATTTATGGATATGTTTTATTACTTTTACATATATTACCTATGTATTCAGAATAAGAGAATAATGTCATTAAAACTTTAAGAGTATATATGTTAAATATAATTTATATATCCAAGTAAATATATACAATAAATAAGTATATTTATATCAATATATAACTATAAGTATTAATAAATCANGTATATTTTCATTGTTGCTACTTGTTTCTTCAGAGATGTACAGATGTATTTCAGTTGGATCAGTTTTGAGACAAATTCTAACCACTTAAGCCTTCAGAGAGGTGACATGTTTTTAGCTGCATAACCATCAGGAAGGTGGTTATACAGAACATATTCTCATTGAACTTTTTAGTAGCCGTCTCCCCACTCTATTGATGAGCTTTGGATGAGTTGACAGCCCACTCTAGAATATGTGTTTGAGGGACACTATAGACTTCAGACCTTCCTGTTATACTTCAGACCTTCCTGCTATACTCAGTTTGAAATGTCAACACTGACAGCTTTTTCCTTCAGCATTTTATAGACTCAGTATTATCTCATTGAATTGAAAAGTAATAGCTCCATTTTAATATATTTCTCCTCTTTGATCTGCAGGAGGTCAGTATCTCAGCAAGAATGAAACTTTGTCATGTCACACCCTTCTTCAAAACCTAATAACTTGATTAGATGACAATTTCAACAATAAGAAAATGTTGCCATTGTAATAATCTATTTCTTATAGCTATAAGAGGATAATTTTGATTTACAGCACCTATGGAGATATTTCTTCATGCATAACAGATTTTTTTTTTTGCTGTTTTTACAGAATATTTGTACAGTCTCTAGCAGTAGTTGTTTTTCCTCTCATAGTAGTAATCAAATGTTTACAAGTTCTATAAAAATATATAAAATAAGAATTGTTGACACTTGGAGGATAAAGTCTTACTATCAGAGCAACGTGAGAAGTTTTAAATGAATAGTTCACACAGAAATAAGTTGCTCAGCGCATATTGCTTGTAAATGTATTGTTTTAGATCTCATATTAATGGATCTCCAACTGGACATGAAGCTTCCAACCCTGAGTGAGAGGCAAGGGCTGGATTTTCCAGGTGTTTAATTCATCACATTGCCAGATTTTTTGGTCTGGTCCCTCTTTCCTCTCCCACTACACACCTTAATGTGCTGACTTTAAAAACACAAGTGGTTGATCACCCATTATCATAATTCGTATGCCCCAATTTTACCCATGTTCTCTGGTCCCTAATTCAACTGCCATGGTCTTAAATCAAGCTCTCTTTTAGTTTATAGAAATTTATTTTTAAAAAATACATTTCAGCTTCTAATGCTATGTCCTAAAATATAAAACTGATAAACTAAAAAAAATTAATGACTCTATTGTACATAAAAATAAAACGATTTGGCATTCGGAACCTTCAGTCATTCCAACATTATTCTTACCACTTCCTGCAGAGATCCTATGGTCTCAGTAGTTTTGAACACTGCAGATTCTTACACTGTCTTTATTTATTTTTAACATGGTCTCCCCTAGATTATTTTTTCTATCAGAGGGAAAACAAGTAGATTTTTCACAAGGGCTCAGATATTAACAATTGTCTTTCCAACTGATATATCACGGAAGCAGCAAATGTTCAAAGGGGAAATATTTTCCTTATAAAGCTTCAAATTAAACCAAGATGTTTATTTACTGTATGAATAAAATAAAAAATAAGAATATTCTAGTATAAAATCAGTGTAAATGACCTTAACAAAATTAATGGCACTGAACATTGTGCCAGAGCCTGGAGAACCGTCCTCATCACCATCTGTCTGATTGCACGTGATGCTCTGAGATGTTCCCGGGAATGTACATTGGCAGCACCAAAGAGAGACATCTCCATGCCTCCCGCTGGCTCCTACAAATGCAGGATGACTGTCACCTGGGGAGAGCACCAGCTTAGCTGGAGGACTGAGGGCCTGTCATTTCTGCTTTAGTCTCCTTTTGCACATTTAAGAACTCTAGACTTAAGACTCAGAAACGGTTTTGGGGGCTCACTCAAAGATATCTTACAGGATGCTCAATTATTCCTGGTCTCCTCCTCACAGTGAAAGCAGCATTTGACTAGGCCAGTTTATAGCACTTGGCATAGAATCTAAAATTCAGGCCAGCAACTTAAAAATGGGGAAAAAAAAATGGGAAAATATCTTGAAGTCATTATCTAATTTATTTTAGAAACATACATAGAGTTATAGTTAAATATATTTAAATATTTATGTAAAATATAATAATTAAACCTTAAAGTTTGTATTTGTCATTCCCTAGATGTAGAAGACCATGAGACATGATCTGAATGATGAGTGTCCACAAAAAAGTTACTTTTTGATAATAGTTCATTAGTGATTTCAGGATCTTGTAAGTACATTCAATACAGTAAATATAGATAAGTATGTATTATATAATTTATGGATATGTTTTATTACTTTTACATATATTACCTATGTATTCAGAATAAGAGAATAATGTCATTAAAACTTTAAGAGTATATATGTTAAATATAATTTATATATCCAAGTAAATATATACAATAAATAAGTATATTTATATCAATATATAAATATAAGTATTAATAAATCAATACTATTTAATGTTAAGGCTTTACTAAATATTCATATCATAGATGGTTTTAAATACACAGTTATACAATGTTTAGTATTTGTTTACCATAGTACAATATATAAGAGGAAATAAATTCAAGCATTTCCTTAAGAGTTTCTGCATTATTTAAAGAGCAGACATAGTAAATTATTTGGTTGAGAATTTCTGTGATAAACACAGTTTAACACTGTAATTAACATATCAATAACTCCATTTGATGCATTCACTCAAAAATTTAATTCTCTTAGAATATTTGCCGTGCAATTTCACTGTATATACTATTCAGATCTTTTGCAGATGTAAAATGGAGAAAGAAAACTGAGTTTGAGATTGCGATAAAAACCTTCTGTGCAGCTGTTGATATCCGCTTTGAAAACACCTAGCTGGGAGACACTTGGGAGAAGTAAAATTGACCACATGATGCTGTAATATGTGCGTAAGATTTCAGTTTCACAGATCACAAATTATTAAGTTATATTTCCTTAAAGAAATCATGGCATATCACCTCTAGTCCTGAAATCATAGACATTAACATTCACTGAGAAGACTATGTAGGTTACTTAGAGGCGAGCTATTATTTTTATTGACATAACCTCACCTGAATACATTAGATTGCTTTTAGTATGTTCCTAATCATAGCAAATTATGTACAGGTATCTGTAAATGTGGAAAAGGTAACAATCTAATATTATACTCTATATGTTCTTACAAAAATGTATAAACTTTAATGTATATAAGGAACTATGAGATATTAATAATAAAAACAGGAAGGGTGATCATCTATGCGACATGTTATGGTAAGCATGCTTTTATATATTACATAATTTAAGTGTCACAAAATCTTTATGAGGGAATTATTACTTTGCTTGTTTAAGAAATGAGAAAAGTGAGGGTTGGAATCTGCGTCAGTACATCTTGTTTATTTAGCTGATAAATATACTAAGGTATCTGATTTCAAAGCCCACATTGTTCTTTATACATTAATTCATTGTTTTCACTTTTGACCTTTAGGGGAGCTTTCAGGAGATAATGCTCATTTAGTGACCACAGGTTGAAAAGAAAACTGAAAAGTACTTCACACTCCATTAATATTTGAACTAACATTATATATCTAATATGAATTCCTGTGTAAAATATTCAAAAGGGTAATAAAAAGCAGATTACAAAACACAACGTGGTATAAATGTAATTCTATTTTTTTACATAAAATAAACATAGAAAAAGACTGGCAGTGTTGCCGGATATACTGTCTTCACCTTTGTTGACGTGTAAACCCCCTCATGGTTACTGAATCTCTACCATGGCAACAACGTGGTTGTATTTTTATTTTTTTTTTAATCTGTGTTATAATAATGCCCTACAATGAGAATAGGTTCTTTCCTTAAAGAGAAAAACAATAATAAAAACCCAGCAGAGGTTCCAGCCCATGCACACTTCTCTGGAACCATCCCTGCCTGCCCACACCTGCCAAGGATGACCTTACGCCCCTTCCTTGTTCACCACAGCACAGGCCAGTCACGAGGACTTGGCCCAAATTGGGCAAGGCTTCCATTAACCTTAACTCGTGAATTTGAATTATTTTAAAAAATCGTCTGGGTCCTTAAGGTTTACTTCTTGGAGAACTTGAGCTATGATGCACACAGTAATATGAAGCCCTTAGTGATGAAAGCCACGGCTGGGCGGATGCCACCGGGTTGACGGCAGCCACTGGACATCATGGCAAGTGTAGGGGGAGGAAGAGGGAGTGTCTCAGAGGGAGGCAGCTCCTGCAGAGGGGAGGGCGTGGGCATCCTCACAGGTGCCCCGAGAAGGGGCAGCCTCAGAGAAAGAAGCGTAGGCACCCTGCAGGTCACGTCACAGCTCATGAGAGCCATACAGAAAAGTGACCAGTGCCTAGAGCCAAATTATTTGTGGCTTCCTAGTTTTGGCACATGTGTCCAAGCCAAGAACACTCATCTCTCTCTTTCTTAAGTGGTTCTAGTAACTCAAATAATCTAAGTTTCTTTTAAAAAGTTATATAAAGCAAAGACAGGAAAAAAATAAAAGAAGAAAAGGAATAAAGAGAGTAGGAATCAGAAACAAAAGAAGAAAAAAAGATAAAGAAGGGAAAGAGGATAGAGGAAAAGGAAAGAAAAAGATAAAATAGAATTCTAACCTTGGCTTCACGGAATTCCAAGCCTTGGAGGATAAACAGTTATGGACACGAGAGGAGTGAGAAGTTGGGGGAAGAAGGGGTGTGCAGAGGAGACACCCAGGCATGACGTGAGCAAAGGCAGAAAGAACCTGGGATGTTCACAGGACGCAGGGGAAACTGCTTGTAAAGGGGAACAGTTTCAGCTGAGAAACAAGAAAACCCAGGTCAGTTACTGAGACACAGGTCAAACCATGAAGACCCTTTCTGAGTGAGATGCTTAATAGGAAGCAGAGAATCTTATTTATTATTATTATATTTTCTTTCACTGATGCATTCAACTGACATGCAGGTATAGTCTCCTCCATTATTTATATGTGTATTTAGTTACATATAGTTATTGTTGGAAGTTTTGTATATAAGGTCTTTCTCCCTTAAAATATCAACCATGCAATATTACTGGGAAAACTGAATGACATGAAATACACAGTACACCTAGCATTGCTCAATAAAGACAATGTTACAGCAAATACCAGCTTCTCACCTTTTTCTCCTGTAAACAGTTTAGACTAAATTATTTCAGTGCCAATTATTTGCCACATGTGTCCAAGCCAAGAACTCTCATCTGTCTCTTTCTTAAGTGTTTCTAGTAACCCACTTTCAACTTTAATATTCCATCAGTCGATCTCTACGATTCCTATACTCAGGGTTATTTCATCAAGGAATGTTATAATACACAAGTTTACTCTATAAGAGATCACGGAGATAGAAAAGACCACATGATCGGCACAGAAAGAATACAGGTAAAACAATATTATGCTAAAAGAAACATGCACCTTTCATTTTAAAAAGACAGATTACTTGCATACTATAAGCAAAGGCTAAAAGATATAACTTTGATCCGTCAGAAACACAGGGTTTGATGTCTCAACAAATAAAACTAGTTGTATAGGGAATCACGCCTTTTCACTTAGAAGTAAGTAGATTTAAAATTTTATTTTTACAGTGTTTGTTTGTTGCCTATAGTCTTATTGAATTATATTTAAAACTGGAAAATATTTTAACATATTTTTTGAACAGACCCCACAATTTTATTTGTAAAAAGAAAACATTTCAAACTATTATTTTCCTACATGAGTAATCAAAATTCCCGTGGAAATAACACTTTAAAATAGAAATAGAAAGTTAACTGTAGCCAGTTTCATTTAGTTATTCAACATCCACTCAGTGAAATGTTGACTGAATACCCCGTACAGACAGGCTCTGCATCAGCTCCCGGGAGGTGTCAGTCTTCCCAGTGTTTAACAAGAAGACCTCATGGAGAAAACGCTAAGAAATAAAATCTCATGTAAATATTCATTGCTGCATATTGGGATAAAGGCTAGGAAGAAAAGAACAGAATACTGTTCAAGAAATTAATAACTGGATGGCGGCGCATCAGATTTTGAATGGGGTCACGGTTGGACTCTGATGCAAAATGACATTTAAGCTGAAATGGAAAAGATGAGCAGGAATTACCTAAGGTAAGCATGAACTTAAAAACCCTCTTGCCCAGTAAACAGCAAAAGCTAAGCCTTCAGGAAGGAATGAGACTAGAGTATTCAAAGAACCAAGAAATGATGAACTGGCCCAAACCACTGAAACTTGAGAGAAAGAAAGAAGAAAAGGAGAAAGCATGAAAGATGCTTAGATGAGAAGGTCCAATTTATATGTGAAACAGTTCATTGTCGCTGCTCCTACAGACCCAGGCAAGACCAACTAGAGGAAGAAGGAGAGGAGGATGCTGAAGTCGTTCAGGCAGAAGGGTGACGTGTTGGGCTGGCGTGCTGAGTGATGGGTGGAGGGCAGCGGACGGATTTCATTGTGTTCGAGATAAAATGTGAAAGAAATGTGTGAGTGGTTTGCTCAGGAGAATTGAGGGAAATGGAGTTACCTCTCTGAAGCCACTGAGCCAAGGGCGGTAGCACCCACCGTGATGGCGAAAGCAATAGAAGAACCCATCACGATTGGAAGGTGAAGGGTTCCATTTCTGATCTGTTAAATCTCAGATCCCCATAGGCAACCAAGGGGAAACCTCAGTTAGTCTGTTTGTTATATGCATGTGTGTCTGGATTAGAGAGCCGAGATCTCTTACAGAAACATGGTATTCACTTTCATCCAAGAGATGAGATTTAAAAGCATGGGAATAATTGATGTGACCTAGAACAGGACTCCAACACCATGTTGAACCCTTGAAAACCCAATCATGCTTCTTTGCTCGTGTTGCTCCTCCCACCCAAAACACTCTTCAGCCAGGTCTTCCTGTCACAGCCTGCACAGCACACACGTATCAGCTCAGATGTCACCTGCAGAGTGGCCCTCCCTGTGCACCCTGGCTAAACTGGCAGCCCTCCCTCCCCTTCTCTATCAACCTGCTGTGTGTTACTATGTGGACAGCATTTAACACATAATCACATAATCAGAAATTATATCCTTCATTGACTCAGCACCCTTCCCACTATCATGTAAGCCCGTGGTAGCAGAGGTTTTTCTGTCTTGTTTTTTGTTCTCATTCTGAGTCTGCACAGAGATTGTCACACAGTAAGAAAACAACACTTGAGGTAAGCACTGATTGGAATAGCAAAGAAGCCAGCCCGTGGCTGAGCCTGGAGCATTGTGAACATTTTGAGGTCAAGAATAGGCAGATAAAACAACACAGAGGCTGAGGAGCAGGCAGATAGGCCATGAACAGTTTAGGGGATCCTAGACAGGAAAAAGTTCCAAAATAGAAAGGTTTGCAAGCAGTTTGAAGTGATGCTAAGAAGCCACATCGGTAGAAGACAGGGAAGGATCCATTGGTTTGGCAACACTGAAAACTACTGATGACTTTAGCAAGTCCAGCTCACGTGGAATAATGGAAGATTGAAGTCGTCAGACAGAGGGAAGAAATTTTACTGTTTGAGGAACTCTCTGAGAATAGCATTTGATTAAATAAAGTGCTCTCGAAGGATTTATCTTGAAGTAAACTGGGATTTCTCTGCCTTAGGCGCTAACAGATCAACAAGTGACCTGAAATTCTTCATCTATCTTTAAAACTTGGACTCCACCCTGGTCCAAAGATAACCCGACTTTACGCAGAGTGGACTGACCAAGCAAACCCTTTCAGAGAGCTGCCTCTTCATAGGCTAACAAATTTCAGCACAGTAGCCTCAAGTTATACATTGTACTCTTAGAAAATACTGATTCTCTAACCATAGGTAAACTCGCCATTCAATCAGCATGATTTACATAAGAAAGTAATTGTTTTTTTCTCTTCAGATTTTGTTATTGTTGCTTTTATTACCAGAATAAAATTGAGCAAGGATTTTCTTTAATATTCCTGCTAGAGAAAAGGGATCTATTTTTTAAAATTCAAAGAGCTATTAGCAAAGGCAGAACTACTTTGGCAGTAATTTTAGAAAATGCAATCATTTCTCATGCTGGTCTTTAACCATTTGATTATGCATCTTAGGTCAACAGTGCTGGTTGGAGGCATTCTTCCATCTCATAGGTAAAGCCCTATTCTCCTTTTCGGATCTTCACCCCTGACCCCCCATCCCCACTTACCCTCACTGAATTGTTGAAATTAAAGACTACCCCTGGGATATTTCCATCTTATAGGAGATTATTTTGAATGAGAAAACACCAAAAGCGCCTAGATACATCTCATTAACATGTCATGATAAAACCTTAGATTGTGATGGGCCTTGAAGATGAGTGTTGGTTAGAACAAGTGGCATGTCTGGCTTCTTTTTTAAAAAATGCACAAAGATGATGATTCTGGATTTATCACCTAGACGTAATACTAATTTTCCTGAAAGAATTCCTTTACATTAAAAAATAATTAAATAACTGTCACCCTAATGATTCATCCATCAGCACTATTTAGGCGTGGGAATGACTTCAGTTAAAAAGATGACCACACCAATGTCCTTGCCAAGTTTTGCTGTCCTTGTTTTGTTTTGTTTTGTTTTTGGCAGTCTCCATTTGCTTTCCTGTTTCAGGTGCAAAGACATCTGTGTCTAAGGTTCTCCTTTGGAGATTGTGTTCCTGGTTAGTGAAACTGCTTTTAAGAAGGAAGTTCTCTGAGAATGGCAGAATGAACAACAAAATGAAGCAAGAGGCTTCAAAAATTATAATGATCATTTCAGAACTATAAATTCCACTTTAAAAGAAAAAAAAACACTTGGATAAGTGGGTGCTCTCACACCTGAGAGATACGTTTCCTCAGTGAGTGTTCTACTAACTGGTACTTTTAGTGTTAGACTCTGCCCTGTTGACTCCCATCACTAATTTATTAAATAGTTGCTGACGTCATTGTTTTTATTTACATTTATTTCTCTAACTTCATGTTACCAAGAATTTATAGACAGTAAATCATTGAACATCATATATGATGAACACACCTAAACATAACTTAAAATGTCTACATTGGATATAACATAAATTAGTCTGACAGAAGTACCACATAAAATATGTTGATAACACATACTCAGAAGTGCATTGTGTCATCCACAAGATTCAGAAGTGCATTGTGTCAAAGGTGTCATTGGTCCTGCCATATTTTCTTGAGACTGACAAGTTTGCAAACTAGGTGAGACTTGACAGTGAATGAATGCTACTCCCTGTAGGATGATGCAAATAATATCTCACATGTAAATACAAGTTTGTTCACAATTTAGAAGTCAAATACAAATGCAATGGCATCAGAATACAATGGACAATTGTATTATTGGTGCACGCACATCAAAAGTTCATTTCATTTTTAGCTCCTTAAAGTTTCATCTTAATTTGAAAGGATAAATTAATATTTCCTAATTTTAAAATGTTAATGACACATATTTTTCAATCTTGACATGAAAAGATTGTATATAAATCTGAAAACATTCAATTAACCTTCAATTAAAAATGGAAATGTCATGGAAAACACCTATTTCCCTTCAGCAACCCCATAGGCGTCGCTTTATAATCAGATATTATTTCTCAAGTATCCACTTGATGGGTAGTTTGTAACCAGCTATGAAATTTTAAATATCATGCTGTGAAGATCACAGACACAGAGAAGAAACCTGATGTATGTATTCAAATCTATTTAAAATACATAGAGCATAAAATACATAAAATATGTCACTCCATTTCAAGTGGATTCAGTATGAAACATGAAGATGAATATGCATGACCCTTATATAAAATGTCTGCAAATGTTTTATCTGGGATTACTGTTAGTGAAATAAAGGGCTGACTCAGCACATCTGGGTAGGGAGTGGTGGTGGGGGCCATGCCCCGCCCCTTACAAGTTTGGTTCTTGACCTGATGCTGGGAAGTAGCCTCTAAACCCTTGGAATGTCCTACCTTATGAGAGTATCTCTGTTTACCTGGGGGCCTTAGGCCACAGCAGATAGTCTATGTGTTCATGTGATTAATGGTGGCGGCCTTTGGCCACGTGGTCCAGCCACATGGTATTGGAGCACCCCTCTGGTAGGGCTGAAGACTAAGGTCAGCAATGTGGGTAGACAGCGTGCCTATGTCACACTGTGATAAACTCCAATTAAACTTCTAGACACTGTGGCTCAGGTGAGCTTCTGTGGTTGGCAATCCTCCGTGCGTGTGGTCACACATCACTCCTGGGAGAATTAACGCCATCAGCACAACGCTACTAGGAGTGAAGAGCCGGAAGTTTGAACCTAATGTCTCCCAGACTCTGCCCACATGACTCTTCCCTTTTTTTTTTTACTTTAATCTGTGTTCTTTCACTGTCATGAGCCATAGCCATGCACATAATGACTTTCTTGAGCTCTGTGCAGCCTTCTAGCAAATTACTCAACCCGAGGGTGGTATTGGGGACACCTCAAACTGCACATCCAACAAATGAAATGAAAGGTGTGATTGTAACTGTGCTGCCTACTCAGCCTTTCTGGATCGAGCCATGATTAGGGCACACAGATTAACTCTGCTTACCCATGAGTGTATACAGCCATGCATCATGTGTTCTGAGAAACGTGTCCTTGGGCGATTCTTGACATTTTGCAAACATCACAGAGTGCACTTGCCCGAACCTAGATGGTAGAGCCTGCTACACAGCCAGGCTATAGGGTACAGCCGCTTGTTCCTAGGCTACAAACTCAAACCACATGTGACTGTACTGAATACTGTAGGCAACTCTAACACAATGGTAAGCATTTTTGTATCTAAACCTACCTAAATGTAGAAAAGGTATGGTAAAAACACTGTTTAATGATTTAAAAAAAAATGGACACCTATAGAAAATACTTACTGCAAATGGAGCTTGCAGGCCTGGAAGTTGCTCTGGGTGAGTCAGTAAGTGAATGGTGAGTGCATGCGAAGACCAAGGACATGGCTGTGCACTGCTGTAGAAATACTGTGGCCAGGTATGGTGGCTCACGTCGGTAATCCCAACACTTTCAGAAACCGAGGCGGGCAGATCACAAGGTCAGGAGTTCAAGACCAGACTGGCCAAGATGGCGAAACCCTGTCTCTACTAAAATTACAAAAATTAGTGGGGCGTGGTGGTGCATGCCTGTAATCTCAGCTACTTGGGAGGTTGAGGCAGGAGAATCGCTTAGAACCCAGTTGATCCTGGGAGGTGGAGCTTGCAGTGAGCCGAGATCATGCCACTGCACTCTGCAGCCTGGGCAAGAGAGCGAGACTCCATCTCTTTTTTTTGTTTGTTTGTTTTTGAGACGGAGTCTCGCTCTGTTGCCCAGGCTGGAGTGCAGTGGTGCGATCTCGGCTCACTGCAAGCTCTGCTTCCCAGGTTCACGCCATTCTCCTGCCTCAGCCTCCCCAGTAGGAGCAGCTGGGGCTACAAGCGCCACCACCACGCCCGGCTAGTTTTTTGTATTTTTAATAGAGACGGGGTTTTACCGTGTTAGCCAGGATGGGGTCTCGATCTCCTGCTCGTGGATCCACCACGCCTTGCGCCCTCCCAAAGTGCTGGGGATTTACAGGCGTGACCACCGCGCCCAGCCGACTCCATCTCAAAGAATAAAAATAAAAAATAAAAAAAGAAAACACTGTACACTTAGCTACTCTTATATTGTAACAAAAAATTTTTCTTCAATATAAATTAGCTTTATAACTCTGCCGTATAGCTGACTTCTTAGTTTACCTTTTGGCATTATAAACTATTTATTTAGCTTTTTGGCTCTTCCTGCAATAGCCACTTAGCTTGAAAACACAAACACACTAAACAGCTGGTACAAAAATGTTTTTCAGTCGTTATATCCTTACTCTGGTAAGCTTTTTTCATTTCAAATTTTCTATTTTATTTTATTTTATTCTATTATTTTTTTTTTTTTTTGAGACAGAGGGTCTCGCTCTGTCGCCCCATGCTGGGAAGTGCAGCTGGCGGATCTCAGGCTCACTGCAAGCTCCGCCTCCCGGGGTTTCACCCATTCTCCTGCCCCTCAGCTCCCGAGTAGCTGGGACTACAGGGCCCGCCAACCTCGCACCAGGCCTAGTTTTTTTTGTATTTTTTTAGTAGAGACGGGGGGTTTCACCGTGTCTTAGCCAGGATGCGTCTCGATCTCCTGACCTCGTGAGGCTCGGGCCCGTCCCGCGCCTCCCAAAGTGCTGGGATTACAGGCCTTGACCACCGCGGCCCGGCCTTTTATTTTTTTTTTACTTTTTAAAGTTTTGTGTTAAGAACTAAGGCACAAACACACACATGAGACTAGGCCTACAACACAGGGTCAGAATAATCAACATCACTTCTCCCACCTCTATGTCTTGTCCCACTGGAAGGTCTTCAGAAGCAGTAACAGGCATGGAGCTGGCATTTTCTAGGACAATAATGCCTTCTTCCGGAATCCCTGCTGAAGGCCCTGCCTGAGGCTGTTATACAGGCTGGAATTACAGGCACGCGCCATCATGCTTGGCTAATTTTTGGATTTTTAGTAGAGACGGGGTTTCACCATGTTGGCCAGGCTGGCCTCAAACTCCTGACCTCAGGTGATCCACCCGCCTCAGCCTCCCAAAGTCCTAGGATTACAGGTGTGAGCCACCTCTCCTGGCCCTGGAGGTAAAATCTTTAAGAGTCTACCTAAGCCAGTCAAACCCATTTTACTTCCCCTACCATCTTTCCTGAGGAATGTACATGTAACTTATTGCTGTTCATGAAATGGAATGTGAGAAACATCTTTTAGAGAAATGTTTTCTCCGCCTCAAAACAAATCATGATGCAGAGATGCCCTTCTCCCTAGTCTTGATCCTGTGGAGAGGTGAAGCCTGGAGCCACCCTCTTGTGACCATCTTGGGAGCAGCTGGCTCAGCGAGGATGGCAGGGAGTAAGGCAGAGAGGTTCTCCTAACACTTCCAGACTTCAAGTTTCATAAGATCATGTCTTGTCTTTATTTTTGCTATATGAGTTTAAATGTCCCTTCATGTTGACATAGATGGATTTTGTTGTCATTGCAAGGTAACTAGGCCATGAGGTCTCTGCCTTATGAATGAATTAATGTCATTATTGAAATGATGGATTGTTATAAATGCCAATTTGTCTCTCTCTCTTTTTCTTGGTCTGTTGCCCATCTGCCTTCCACCATGGAATAATGATACAGAAAGAAAACCCTCACCACAATCAGGACCCTCATGCTTGGACTGCCCAGTCTCCAAAACTATAGAAAATCAATTTCCTTCCTTTATAAATTATCCCGTTTGTGCTATTCTGTTATAGCAACACAAAATTAACTAGGACAATTGTTTAAGACAGTTTTTAAGCTGCGTGACATATTTTAATTTTTACTAGGTACTTTGTAATCAGAATAATCCTTACTAAAAATAGGTTGTCCCACTTGCTAGCTGTGTATGCTTAGAGGAGTTTCATAAACAATTTATGTCTAAGATCCTTTGTCTGTAGAATGTGGATTGTTATGAGTTTGGGCATCATAAAGACCGGAATTCAAATGTCTAACCACCCTATTAACTTAAACAAATTAAATAATGTATTTGAATCTGTTTTCTAACATTTGATAAGGTAACATTACCTACCATAACTTCAGAATTGTTCTCCTTTGACTATAAAAACATATACGAAACTGCCTGACAAGAGGTATATAAGAAATAGTTTGCTTTTTTTTCTATTTTTTAATACTTTAGTAAAATATTGACTATTTTGTTGCCTACTATGTACTGGGTGCTACTGTTAGCACTATTCAAGTCTATGATTTAATGCCCCCAACAATCATATGAAACAGGATGACAACTGAATTACCTCTGGCACGGAGATGTTAAGTAGAGATATGGTGTGGCTGTGTTCCCACCCAAATTTCATCTTGAATTATAGCTCCCATAATTCCCACGTGTCTTGGGAGGGACTCGGTGGGAAGTAATTGAATCTTGGGGGCCGGTCTTTCTTGTGCTGTTCCTATGATAGTGAATAAGTCTCCCGAGATCTGACGGTTTTCTAAGGAGCAGTTCCTCTTCCCACACTCTATTGATTGCTGCCATGTAAGACATGACTTTGGTTCTCCTTCACCTTCTGCCATGATTGTGAGGCCTCCTCAGCTATGTGAAACTGTGAGTCCGTTAAACCTCTTTTTCTTTATAGATGACCCAGTCTCGGATATGTCCTTATAGGAGCATGAGGATGGACTAATTAACCACACACAGCTATGAAATCAAGGAGGTCCGATTTAAACCCAAGCAGGGTGGGTCTTAAACATAAGATCTCCTGCCCCTCACTGATGTTTCCTTCCCATATTTGACTTCAAACCTAATTCCCCAACTCTTGGAGTTCAGAACTAGGCTTTAAAATATTGGTAGAAAAAATTCTACACACAAATAAATAACAGGCACACCATAAACAATTTACATAGAAAATTATATCATCCATTCGCAGTCAGTTTTTCCAAATATCTAAATCCCAATGTTAGCTTCAGTGTGTCCCAAGAGGTTATAGCCAGTAATCAGATATTGGTTTGATGCAGAGAGAAAGGTCCTAGCTTTGCCCCCCACAACTCCACCCCTCCAAAAACAAACAAACAAACAGACAAAAAAACACTGCTCTTGAAATTCTGAGACCTGGAGACGTGACTGTAAAGATGACAAGATTCCTAGATATATTTGGTAAATCAGGAGTAGGAGAGATTACAGAGCGGATGCTTGTCCCTGCCTGCAAAGTGCAATCTGGAAAGGGTCAGAATGTGTTACCTTTCTCCTGCCCAGCCATGTGGAGGAGCAGGTCAAACATGGGCAAGATGTACCTAGAAAGAACGTTTCTGTAGAATAGAAAGTCAACACAAGGGGAAAAGGCTTGTGGTCAGAATGTAGTCGTGAACTCAACGGACCCACAGACCGAACATACCAAGACAGCCATCAGCATGCATAGGAGCCTCTGAGGCTCCTCCCTCTCTCCTTCCCCACACCTTGGCTCCAGGAAGATTCCCTGGAATATACAGATAAAACTACCAGAAAAATGGGGTAGGGAAAAGTGAAGAGGAGACTCCGAATAGCCTCATATTTATTTTCTGTCTCTCAGCAGTATGGGAATTCAGAAGTTATTTCAATAAGAGAAAAGCAGTGTTGGATTCTTAACTCCCTGAAGTTGTGAGTGAACATTTGTCTCCAATATCCTTCTTTAATTTTCCACTTAGCATTGCCTTCAGCTCACTCTCAACTTCCACAAATTAGAAAAATGCAAAGGAGTTCATTCTAGCTAAAAATTTTGGCAGCCCTACTTTAAGCCATGCCATAAAGGCTGCTCAATTCAAGAGGACAGAGTAAGACAGAAAGTAAAGATGCAGGCCTTGAGGTCTCTCTGTTGGACTAATCTGTTGGCAACGAAATTTCTATGCAATAGGTTGGTATTTGAATAATATACTTGATTATTACTATTTTTGCTTGGGGTGTTGTTTCATTATGGGAATCAGGAAAGTTCAGAGTTGAAGAGGAAAAAGAGAGAATGAAAGTGAATGAGTGAGGGTTCATGAAAATTCCCAGAAATCATTTCATCAACTTATGCTGAAAAAGCATCCTTGATAAATCAGTCCATGACCTGAATTGTTTAACTGAGCATGTAAATAAGGACAGAACACTAAATGATAATACAAGACACAGATAACAGGATGGATCAGAAGACCTGACTTCCTGCCCCAATCAGACCATCCAGAAGATATAGTACCTAGTTTAAATCTTAAAATCAATTAATCATTCTAAATCCCAATTCCCTCATTTGAACACTGCATTGAAACATAAATGGAATAATGTATATAAACCCTAAGGCACTACATAAACATCAACATCTTTGATTTCTCAATTTTTTTTTTGCATTTATTCACTAATATATACATCTTGTTATTTTTCATAATCTTCCAACTACTCATCCTATTTTGGTTCAGGGCAATAGACCTAAAGCAAAAATCTAATCATATTATTTATTTTATCAGCTGGCAAAATATTTGATATCTTCAGAGAATATTTGCTATCTTGTTTGTGTTCCGCTAACCCTAGTTAAAAGCCACATACGAACAGAAAATACTTATTTTGTTCACTATTTTATAGCTAGCATCTAATAGTGGCTAGGGTATAGTAGGTGCTCAATAAATATTTGTTGGAGAAATGAATTAATGCATGCAAGAATATAACTGCATAACTAATAAGCAACTGATTTTAAAAATTCAGGGTCTCCCATGTAGAGCTCCTTTTTTCCACCTATCCCACTTCTTCTTGCATAATACTTTGCTCTGAGAAAACCTAATGCTTGAAACTGGTGCAGGGATACTGCAGTCATGTGGGGAGGCATCAATAAGCTGATAATTGATTAAATAAATAAATAAATATCAAATAAATTCATCGAGGTAATGAGCCTGTATCAGAACATTTAGTCTCCAGGTTTCATGTTCACAACCAAGAATTTATGAGATAATCAAATATCCATTTGTAGTTTATATAAGGCATCGTCAAATATTCAATTACATCTTTTCAAAACTATGGTGCGTTGTAAAGACCAGAGACCACCTTTTCTCTATCCTCTGACTGCTTCCTCAACTCCAGAAATAGTTGCTCAGTTTTGTCTAATCGATTAATGGAAAACTGTGTAGGCTATCTCAGAGCAATGTGGAAGAAGAAATCCAATTTTTCCACTGGATTGGACAACAGAAAATATATTTTCTCTGAACCACTACAAAATCAAAGGTGGTCTCTGAGAGCTCAGTTGTCCTGATACATAAATTAGATATTCCTTTGATTGTGGCTACAATGTTGAATAAGAAAAAGGAGAATGTCTATCCCTAAACCAGTTGTGTAGACCATGTTGTCCCTGAAAAATGTTCATTGTACAGGAAGTGGGACATTCACAGCCCCTGTGTGGGGAAGAGAGGACCTCAGAGGAATGGAAAGACCAGAGCAGGGCCTTAGTCCATGGAATCTTACCTCACTATTATTATTTATTGTTAATGATGTCAGTATCCAATATGTGGCATTAATCACGGGTTGCCAGCTTTGTCCTTATTTGTGAAGGAAAACAAAAGGTGACAAAATCATATGTTAAATAAGATTTAGAAAATATATCATCATTTTAAATCCTCTATTTTGTGTTCATTGTTTCCCTTTTTTTTTTTTTTTTTTTGGTGAATAATAGCCTCAAAATTGTAATGATTCAGGATGCTGAGAAAGCCTTAAGAAGGTTAGATTGAAGTTATTGCAGAAGGTGTCCAGACAGACCAGTTCTCTGAACCTGCACATGTAACATGCAATGGGTGGTCACTTTACTGGAGTGCATTGCCATTTCCAGACTTTCCACTTGGCTGCTTCTGTGTGACTCATGAATCCCCGTGCAAATCCAGGGGAGTCAGTGGCAGCGATTCCCAGCTCCTTGTGCAGGTGAAGAAAGGGTGAGTCACTAACAACGGAACCAAGAATCCCCAAGTGGAGCCCTTTATTTGCCACCTTCTCTAACAACGTCAGACTGAGCAGATCTTAGAAGCAGAAATAAAAATCTGATTCTTCTTAAAACCCACATCACTCCTACTTTATTAGTAAGTGGTTTTTAGCTGAAAGAATACATAAACACTTAAAGTATAACTCGGTCTCTTGGGTAAACTTAGTTATTTCAGCACACAGAAAGGGAGTGTATGAAACTCAGAACATCCTTTTAAAAATCATGATTTATGCTTCTTATCTCTCAAGAGGTTATCACAAGATTTCTGAGAGAATACCAGTATTTATAGTCACATAGGAATTTCAAATACAGCTTTTACTCGAACAGAGGGGGCCAGGAGCTCAGAACAGGCTACAGGCTAAATGGAAAGGTTTGGGATCAGGAGTCTCCCTGTTACCACTCAGAGACCAACCACTCATTACCTCCTGGTTCTCAAAAAACCATCTGTTGTGACCTCTGCTGATCTCTTCCCTCAAATCTACCCTAATTTCCTCTTCTTGGTACATCTAACTTCATATCAGGTTTCAGTACACAGGCAATGTGTGGAAATGAATTCTTATTAAGGTTAGCAAGAAACTCAAGCACTGAGTAAATCCCTGATACAGATGGGGAGAGAGCAGCAATCCTAAGAGATTAGCAGCCCCAGAAGCCAGGTTTCCCCTTCACGGGATCTACAAACCTTGATCACCTGGAGCTTCTACTTTGATGGATACACTGAGGGCATAGGACACAGTAGACACAGCCTACAGCCACCCAAAATGAAAACTGGAAACTTACTTACACAAACAAATAGACAAAGATATAATAGACGAAAATATTAGACGTAATATATAATATATAGAAGTTGATGTACATAAAAACATGTATTAAATGATGATTCCCCCGAGAAGTCATATACACTCTTAAGAAGTTGACTGCAAATAAACTCACTGTGAAAAACAGATCAGAAAGAGAGAAGAGAACTTGCTCTTTTCCACCTTGGTAAACTAGTTCATACATTGTGGAAGACAGTGTGGTGATTCCTCAAGGATCTAGAACTAGAAATACCATTTGACACAGCCATCCCATTACTGGGTATATACCCAAAGGATTATAAATCATGCTGCTATAAAGACACATGCACACGTATGTTTATTGCAGCACTATTCACAATAGCAAAGACTTGGAACCAACCCAAATGATCATCAATGATAGACTGGATTAAGAAAATATGGCACATATACACCATGGAATACTATGCAGCCATAAAAAGGATGAGTTCACGTCCTTTGTAGGGACATGGATGCAGCTGGAAACCATCATTCTCAGCAAACTATCGCAAGAACAAAAAACCAAACACCGCGTGTTCTCACTCATAGGTGGGAATTGAACAATGAGATAACTTGGACACAGGTAGCAGAACATCACACACTGGGGCCTGTTGTGGGGTGAGGGGAGGGGAGAGGGATAGTATTAGGAGATATACCTAACGTAAATGACGAGTTAATGGGTGCAGCACACCAACATGGCACATGTATACATATGTAACAAAGCTGCACGTTGTGCACATGTACCCTATAACATAAAGTATGATAAAAAAAAAAAAAGAAATATAAAAGAAAAAAAAGAAGTTGACTACAAATAAATTCATTGTGAAAAAGAGATCAGAAAGAGAGAATAGAACTTGCTCTTTTCCACCTTGGTGCTGTGGGGAAAAAGAAGAAATCACTGCGAAGAATTTATAACCTTAAGTCCACTTTCCCATGAGTTTATAACCTAGATTTATGATACCTATACACTTCTAAATATCTCTAGAAGTCAAGACATATTCCAAGTAGTGATCCAAGCGAACACAAACCCTCTGGAGGAAAACTGCCTTTATCCAGTTCTCCAAGTGTCTTCAAAGATAAAGTTTCAAGGAACAGAAGTTTGCATAAAGAAAGAAAAGCAATTCACAAACCAAACAAGAAAACCTGGCATCATGAGTGGGAGGTTAACAGACAGTGGATTGAGAGATTTCAGAACTGGGCTTATCAGAATGAGAATACAAAAGAAGTATGTTTAACATATACCTAGTAGTAAAAGAAAGACTAGAAAACGTGAGTATGGAACAAGAAGGCAATAAATACACTTCATGCAAAATTTGTAAATGAATCCAGTAGAGGCCCCAGAGATGAAATTATACATCCATATGTATGTGTGTGTGTATATATAGATTATACATATAGATTATACATACACACACATATAAATATATATATATATATATATATAAATATAATGTAACTTTCTAGAGATAAAACCTCTAATAGTTGAAATAAAAAAATACAAATTAGGAAATTCAGGACACAGAATAAACTAAATATATAGATGTAAGACATTTTTCAAAATGCAGCACAGAGGAGGCAAAAATCCTGTACATGTGAGTGTCAACGCCATGGGAGAGGGAGAGAGCCAGGCATGTGGCTTGTCAGGATTTCAGAAGACAATTTAACAATCAGGAAAAAAGCAATGTGTAAAGATATTATGAGTAAGAGCCACATCCAGGAAACTCAGGGAAAATCGATGAGGATAATGAAAATGGTGGCCATATTGTGGTGAAACAGCACAACAACAAAGACAAAGAGAAGATTCCAAAAGTAGCTAAAGAGAAGTGGACAGAAAGGAGGGAGGGGCAAAGAAAGGGGTGAAAATAAGAGCAGAACCACTGGAGAAATGGGGTTTACAAGCTGATGACAGACCTGCAGAGCCCCTGAGTGCCTTTAGCAGAAACGCCTCCTCTGCCTTTTCCAGCTAGTTAATCACCTCCTAGAGTCATTGTTCACCCAACAGTAATACAGAGAAGGGAAGGAATCAAACCACAGGGTTCTTAATTAAGGCTACTTATTATGTTAATTAGGTTAATGAATTAGTTAATACGCTTGATTTGATTTGCTATCTGGGCAAGATACAGCAAAACCTAAAGGGATTTGTGTATTTAGTTGGATGAAATGTGGTAGATAGGACACTTCTAACAGAGGAGAACAGGGCGAATTCATCGCTGTTGTTTCAAAAACAATTGGAAACAAACATTTGAAACACTAAGAATCAAAGCTTCCAACTTTTATCTTTAAGAAAGTGCTAGGCCGGGCGCGGTGGCTCAAACCTGTAATCCCAGCACTTTGGGAGGTCAGGAGATCGAGACCATCCTGGCTAACACGGTGAAACCCCGTCTCTACTAAAATACAAAACTAGCTGGGCGAGGTGGTGGGCGTCTGTAGTCCCAGCTACTCAGGAGGCTGAGGCAGGAGAATGGCATAAACCCAGGAGGCGGAGCTTGCAGTGAGCTGAGATCCAGCCACTGCACTCCAGTCCGGGTGACAGAGCGAGACTCCGCCTCAAAAAAAAAGAAAGTGCTCGAGGGCAGCCCTTCTACACCAGAAACATCACCATCACCTGGGAAGTTGTTATCAATGCAAATTTTCAAAATTTTAGGCCCCCACTGCAGACTTACTGGACCCGAAACTCTAGGGGTGGGGCTCAGAAATCTGTTTCAATAAACTCCCCAGGTCTTTGAGGTGACACTAATAGTTGAGAACCAGTGCTCTTGGGGGATTTAAACAACAACACTGGCTGTGATCAATTTTGCTGAAAGCATAGGTCTTAGAGGCAAATCGCCTTGTGTCATGTCTGACTCTAACATCTGCAGGTGTGAGTGAGACCCTGGACAAGCCCTAGAAGCCTCGGATTGACAGTTTCCTCACCTTAAAATAGGCACAGTAGAAAGAAAGGAGATCAACTCTGTGCACTCCTTGCATATCAAGACTTTTGCTCTTATTAGCAAAAAGAAGATGGGGAAGAGGATGAAGAGAGGGTGAGAAAGCTAAAAACGGAAAGGTAAGAGATTGCATCTGAATGACTGCAGAGCTGTGAAAGGAATGAACGGGATAAGAGCTGTTGTGCCAGACCCCTATTACCTTCAGTAGAGACAGCACCAGGTTCAAGCAGCTGAAGAAGAGACCTGGAGCCAGTGAATGAGTTACAGGGTTCATTTGCCGAGGCCTGCCAGGGGGGTCCAGTGGCAGCAGGCAGAACTGCAGAACCACAATCACTTGTAGAAAGCATGCAGTTTATACAGCATTTCCACTTAACATCCTCCCTCCAGGAACCCTGATGCAGCAACCCTCATTTCCTAAGTGATTGCTGTTGGGTGCATCTGCATTTGTCTAATGCAGTGATTAGATAAAACACTGGTAGAATTGCACACATTTTCCCTGGAAATTCCAGGGTTACGGATCACTCAGGCTTTAAAGGAAAAAAAAAAATCAATTGTTCTTTCACGCTCGCATTTCTTCCTTTCTGCCCACTACTTCTCACCTGCCTTATGAAGATCTAGCAGCCTCCTTACCATCTTGAATTACACAGCTTCTGTCCTGAAGTCTGCTAAGGCCATGTTCAAACCCAAATCACGATGGGTAAGATCAAATCACCACTTCACTCCCTTACCTCACTGAGTCCTGGGCCGTGCAGGAAACCAATGCACAGTCCAATCAAGACTTCTCCAGACCAACCATGCAGTAAGTGTTCATACACTTGTCTCAGGAAGCCATAACACAATGAACACAGATGTGTTCTCTCAGCACTTGCAATTAAAACGTTCTGAGCAAAGACCTATCCTAATCGAGAAAAATACTGTGATTGAAGCTGAGCTTGGAGTGTCTGTGTACCTTCTGGTCTCAGAGGAAGGGGAAAGACAACAAACAGACATTTACTAACTGAAAATGGGGAAGCAGAAGAAATGGGGAAGGGGAAGGAAGGGAAGGATGTGTAGTCAGAGGTTGAGCTGCAGGAGGGATCATGGAAAGAGTCAGCCTTCTGCAAGGGATCATGGGAAGAGTCAGCTTTCTGCAAGGGATCATGGGAAGAGTCAGCCTTCTGCATTTGTAGAAATCACAGAGAGCCACTGCTACAGCAGAGATTAGGGCATTGCCTTTGAAAGAACTTTACTTGGCTCTGCAAGGAACATGGAAGCTGTTGGCATCTGGAGGCAAAAGTTAGGTTATTATAAGAAAAGTTGAGAAAAATAGAAAACATACCAAAAGAAAGATGTCTATTCAAATGATGTTGGGCTAAAGGAAGAATCACTCCATTGTTTAAGCATATTTTTATATACATAGGGCAAATTACATGTGAATACTGTAATCTTCTAAATGTTTCCTCTGTAACTCTTGACTTATAAATTCTATTATCAAAAGTATCATAAAAATAATTAAAGAAGTTTAGAAAAAACTAGCTATAATTGTATCTATTGCAGTTTCTGTTAGAACATTAACAAAACCTAGAAATATTCTAAATTCCTAACAATGAAAAAGTTTAATTGTGGCAGAGTTACAAAATAGAAAAGTCTCCAGCCAGAGAAAACCTTTTGAAGAATGCTTATTAACATAAAAAAATTCACAATATATAAAATGAAAAAAGTGAACAAAAAGTGATATATTATTTTGTCATATTTGAATAAAATTACAGCACATATACATAGAAAAAGAAATGTGATATGCTGAGATGTTAACTGTAATTTTTCTCAGTTGTAAAAGTATGACATATACTAAATATACTAAAATATAGAATATATTAAAACATATTGAATATGTTTATTTGTGTTTTCCAACTTTTTTCTATGCATGCATTGCTTTGTAATAAGAAATTACCATAAAATCTATTTTAACTCAAAATTAAGAACCTTGCTTGAAAATAAGGGAAAATTGCACCTACTAAGATAATAATCATTTCCTTCTGAAATGTAAATAAAAATCTGGCCGTGTCATCTTTGGCACTCCAAGGAAAGGACCATTTCATAATGCATGAGCTTGTTTCCCCTGATTCTCAGTAGGAGCGCCCAAAGTAGCAGTTGGGGAACCACTAAAAATGAGTAACTTCCTTGGTTCCTGCCAAAGGCGTGCTCAGAGGGCCAAGGCTTGCATTGTTTCACACCTCATTAGCCCTCCTTCTAAACAGCATTTCTGACCTGGCTCCAGCGCCTCCTTGGAGGCTGGAGAGAGTGTTTTCATGGATAACAACCAGGGGAATCTGTCCTTCCTCATTGCTCCAGCCCTGCCTTCCTTCCCCTGCCTCCTCCCACCTGCTGGCTGCATACCTCTCTGGCTGAATTTGGGTCATGCGAGCCTGTGCCCCTAGATTTGATGAGTAGGCTTAGGTAGGGCAGATACAAAAAAAATGAAAACCTCAACGTGTCAAAATAGACACATCATCCTCTCTATAACTATTCCCAAATTCAAGGGCCAGACACGCATTTTTGAAACATCGCAGCAGCTCTTTCCTGCCACTTCTGGTGCTTCTTGGGTGTCAACTCAGGTTATCTTTTGTGAAGTGAAAGTGGAGAGTCCAGCCCTTGTCATGGCAATGAAAATCCCAGGAAGTGATAAATCATAGGAATGTAAGGTTGTGGGGGCGGATGGTGCTGTGGTGCAACTCAAGTTGAAGAGGCACATGTGAAAGCCTGCACTCTTCAAAAATATCCATGCTGTGAAATTTAAACAAGGGATGAGTAACATCTCAGATCAAAGGCGACCAGGGTGGCAGAACCACCCAATGCCATGTGTGAGCCTGGGCTGGATCCTTGGCCAGGAGAGAAATAAATATGGCAAAGAGATAAATATCACATAAAGTGAAATATAGGATAGAGAGAATTATAACATAAAGAGAAATAGAGCAGAAAGAGAAAAACAGCATAAAGAGAAATATAGTATATAGAAAAATACAGCATAGAGAAAAATACAGCATAAAGAGAAATATAGCATAGAGAGAAATATACCAGAGAAATATAGCATAAAGAGAAATACAGCATAGAGACAAATATAGCATAAAGAGAAACATAGTGTAAAGAAAAACACAGCATGTTGGAACCACTGGCAACATTTGAAATGTGGTACGTTGCCATGTGATTAAAGCATTCAATCAAATTTTGTGAATTTGAAAGTTTTAGTACAGTTCTTGTAAGAGATTGATTTTCTTCTGAGAAAACAAACATTGAAGTATTTATTGGAGGGAGACACAGAGAGTGAGAGAGAGAGAACAAGTGAGAGAGAAAGAAATTGCAAAGTAAATACGGCAAATGTATGTTGGTGAATCTGAGAAAGGCACTTTGTACTTTTTGTAATTATTCTTGTAACTGTTCTGTGTAAATTTGGAATTACTTCAAAACAAATTACTCTGTTTTGTTTTGTTTGTAAGAGGCATGTGCCACTTCATGAAGCAGTGATGCTTGCTGTAAACAGCAGGATTTGTCAAGGAGGCAGATCAGATTCTTATTTCTTGTGCAGCTAATCAATGAACCAGACCCACCAGTGTGGTTGGAGATGGAGGACAGATGGATGGATGTGTTCTGGCTGCAGGAAGGAGGTTTCTCCTAAAAACAGAACCTGCCACTTTACCATGGTCCCAGATTAAGTTAGATACTTCTCTACCATATCTTAGAAACATGCATATGTGTATATTACTCTTCTCACTATATATTAGAGACATGATATTATTTTTACTTCGCTATTCCCCAAATTATTTTCCTCTTTTCTCTAGAGCAATATATTTCAAATTTGCCCTGCAAATTGCCTTTCTGAAATAGTAGATGTTGCTATATTAAACAGTATTTTGGTTATGACAGAGAAATTTTCAAATTAAGACTTTATGAGACTGACGTGCTGCCTACCGCAACAATGAGGCAACTCAAATGGAGATTTTAATACTGGAGTACCTACATTTTGAAGAACAGGATGGCTCTAACACAGTGCAGTGACTGTTGAGATTTTGGACCTGTTGAAAAGTTGTTGCATGATTTACTTGTTCTTTGGTTTCGGGGCACAGAAAATTGTTTTGAAACTTTGTTTTGATTTTAGAAAAGATGTAATGACTTTCCCGAGAATGAGTTTCTCTAGAGGAAAACAGGACAAACTGACCTGACTTAGAAACATACGGCTATACCAAATGCTATAAAAATGGTCTAAAAAGTGCCTGATCATTTATGGAAGTTACATGGTTCATGTCTGTGCACCTGAGACATAAGGTGAGCAGCAGGCATTATACTTAAAATCTGGCTTTATGCGACACCCCTCTCAGAACATGACATTTCTCTTTACTCTTATGTTATGTTGTTACCATGTGTGACTCAATTCAGCAGTTTCTGGTACCTAGTGTTTTCAATTTAAATGACCAAGTGTAATAACAACTATCTTTTTTTAACAGAACCCGTAATGTACCCAGCCCTGGGCATGGTTTTTGAGATTCTCTTTGTGTCCAGTTTTTATGGTATTTGCTATTCAAGGTCATAGAGTTCATCAATGGAAGAACAACATTTAAAGCCCAGGGGTTTTTTTTTGGTTTCCCTCTAGCACCCTGTCTTCCTCAGTGATTCAACAGTAATACTGTACCATTCAGTTCACAATGCAATCTTTAGTTAGTCTGTGCAAACACCTTTTAGGCAATGTCACGTTTGTACTGATACCATAAGTCTTTCAATATTTTCTCTACTTTATATATTCTTCTGTAACATAAAACCAACCTGGAACTTAATATTAATGTTGGAGAACCAAGAAAAAATACAAAACTCTTACAAATCTACCTGCATTAAATTGACTATTAGAGGAAATCTAAATGTCCACTTTTACACTGATATTAAAATTCATCTTTATTAGTTCATTTTCATACTGCTATAAAGAACTGCCTGAGAATGGGTAATTTATCAAGAGGTTTAATTGATTCACAGTTCATCATGGCTGGGGAGGTCTCAGGAAACTTACAATCATGGCAGAAGGAAAAGGGGAAGCAAGGCACCTTCTTCACAAGACGGCAGGAAGGAGAAGTGCTGCGCAAATTGGGGAGAGCCTCGTATAAACCCAGCAGATCTCATGAGAACTTACTCACTGTCATGAGAACAGCAAGGAGAAACCACCCCCATGACTCCATTACCTCCACCTGGTCTCTCCCTTGACACGTCACGATTAAGGGAATTATGTGGATTATAATTCAAGATGAGATTTGAGTGGAGACACAAAGCCTAACCACAACATCATCCATAATATTAAAATCACTAATACTAAATTGTGGTCTTATGACAATGTAAGTATAAGTGGTCAGATTTTGGAATACCTTGCTAGATGTTTTCTCAATGTTTAACCTATGTATACATTTTTTTGAGTACTATCTAGCCCAGGGCTTTGTGTATGGCATATGTAGCTTAATATTACATATTCTTATTTTTAAGAAATAATCTTAAATGCTAGAAGAGGTTAAAAAATGATAAATGAGGTCAGGCACAGTGGCTCACACCTGTAATCCCAGCACTTTGGGAGGCTGAGGTGGGCAGATCACTTGAGGTCAAGAGTTCGAGACTAGTCTGGGCAACATGATGAAACCCCGTCTCTACTAAAAATACAAAAATTAGCCAGGCGTGGTGGTGGGTGCCTGTAATCCCAGCTAATGGGGAGACTGAGGCAGGAGAATATCTTGAACCCAGAAGGCAAATGTTGCAGTGAGCCGAGATTGCGCCACTGCCCTCCAGCCTAGGTGACAGAGTGAGACTCCTTCTCAGGAAAAAAAAAAAAAGAATTTCAAGTTGAGTTAGGAAGATGAGTATACCTTTATTTATATGTGTTACCATGCTTTAATTAGGGCAAATTATGACATGGCAAAAAGTCATACATACAAATAAATAGTATGAACAGGAAAATTCATAGAATAACTCACTATGCTCTAGGACTAAATTAAGCTTAGCTGTGGGGAACAGGGGCTAACAAGCCTTCATTCTCTACTCAGGCTCCTTTCCTTGATCCTGTTCTGTTATTACACATTGTGTACTGCTAGTTATTCTAAGTACATGTGATGCTTGCCAGGAATGTATTGAGTTCCTGGCTGTGGACATTTAAGAGAATACTACCATTACTTTATGAGAACTGTTCAAAGTGGTAAATTATCAGTGTTGGCTTCACATAGAAAGGGCATCAAAGACTCAATTCAATGACTACTTCATCATTTCTAATGCATAAATGTGATTTTTTTCTAAAGAGGTTCCTCCCCTTTGTTCCTTTCTCATGGCTTCAAACATCGGATATACCATCTCCAATCCTGACATCTCCCCTGTATGTGAAACTCTTATATCCCACTATGTTAAGGAATATTGAACCTCTTCTCAGACATCTGGTCTCCCGCACTCAGATCCTGCAAGCCTGCTTTGCCCACTGTATTTCCCTAAAGTAAACAGCTTTATCTTTTAGTTCCTTAGACCAAAAACCTTGAAGTCAGTCTTGACTCTTTTCATCCTACAGCTTACCCACCAGAATATCCCATGAGCTCCATATTCAAGATACGTGCATACAATGGCCATTTGTCACCATCTGGCTCTTGGGATTCTTTTTTGTTTTTGCTGTTGTTGTTTGAGATTCACTTTTGGTGTCCAGGCTGGACTGCAGAGGCATGATCTCGGCTCATTGCAACCTCCGCCTCCTGGGTTCAAATGATACTCCTGCCTCAGCCTCCCCAGTAGCTGGGATTATAGGCACCCAACACCACACCCGACTATTTTTTGTAGTTTTAGTAGACATGGGGTTTCGCCATGTTGACCAAGCTGGTCTCGAACTCCTGAACTCAAGTGATCAGCGCACCTCAGTCTCCCAAAGTGCCGGGATTACGGGTGTGAGCCACCCTGCCTGGCCAGTTACAGGGATTCTAAACCATTCCTCCTTTAGACCACGAAGCTTGATAAGGGCCAACTTTTTACAGCCCAAGTCCTGGCAGTGGTAGAAGCCTCCTTTGAGGAATGAGGACCCCAGTGAAGGATCGGCCACATCACATTGCTGTTACACACTAGGGTCCCCAAAATGACATATCCCTAACTCGTGACCCAAGTTTAATGACCAACACATATTTGACAGATTTAATTATATATTTATCTTCATTCTCATTCCCATAAATGACTGTCTTAATCCTGACAGCGTCAGTGTTAAAAGTCAGCACTTGCTCTTGTGTCTGAAACTGACAAGTTTCATTTCACCCATGACAGCCTACTGTTGTCACATAGAAAATATGATTTGAACTTGGATCATTGATGTGAAAAAGCAAGTGTCACTGCTTGGAGGGGCCAAGTGTATAACATCCAGTTAGGCAGAAATCACTGTAATAATGTCTCTTTCCTGTTAGAGTCGTGGGTGTTGTCAGGAAACAAGTGTTACCACCCCTCATCTTCACAGGACACCCTGCGTGCACACACACATCGCTGAACACATTGTTCTCAGCAATGCGTTAATATTTACCTTCAGTGTGACTGAACTGTATGTAAACCTTGGTTTTCAGGGTCTTATTTAAAATGACACTCTTAGTCAAAATTTCAGTATAATAGAAATACAAAGATTCATAAAAGTATGTAATAATTCATAGTATGGTTTGAGAATTTTGATGTCACATTGAAATCAGTTTTAGACTGCGTATAAATAGCAGAGACATAAAGTACATGGTGGTGTAGTCCACGTGCCGGTGTGCACAGGGAAAAGAAAATGGTATAGGAAGAAGGGACACCGGAGCTTTTAAAAATCAAGAGGAAAGACACCTAAATCCACACTGTTACGAGAACTTACAGGTAAGATATTGTCATGATTACACGGAAAGTTTAGGGAAAGAAAAAATCGTCTACAAACTCAAAGACCTCCCTTATGTTTTTCAAAGCAGGCCAGTCTTTGATTTGCTGGGTGTGGGAGCCCCATTTGTGAAATCCTACGTAAGACTGGCTGAGTTTCGGGTCAGAGCCAGCACAGGGACACATCGGGCATCTCTGCAGGAGATGAAGTGCTCCAGGGCTTGAGCTGAACAGAGTAGGACTGCGTGTTCCCGCTGGGTCTACCAGCTGCCTCAGGGCTACCATGGCATCCAGGATCCATAGAACACATCACCTGCTCCCACCCACATCCCGCCCTGCCAGCTCAGCAACAGACTGGGAGACAGGAGCTGGGCTCCACACAGTTGAGCCAGGGAGCATCTCATCTGGCACTTCCTGCTTTCCGGAGTCTGATGCATCTCAAACTGAAAATGCCAGGTGTGAAGAAAGGGAAACAGCAATAACTCTAGACTTTTTAAATTTAATTAAGATATATCAGTTAAAGAGGGAAATGACTTAAATAATGCTTTTTTAACCAGTTTATTTTCATTCAAAATATGAAAATAGACATTAATTTTCCAAGCTTTAGCTATAGACCTAAATCTCTTGCTTTTGAGTTTGTTCCACAGGGAACACAGATTATTTTTTGGTCAAAATCAACTTTTAATGATCATCTAAAACATCAAGGTTTTGGTTACTATAAAATAAAGCAAGAATTTAAGACCCATGAACATGAAGGCTATGTTTGTGCATGATCCTTCTATTCCTAAAATAAAAAAAAATCCCACATTGTTTACTGTCGTCTTCCCTATAGCTAATTTGGCAGTGACTTTCATTTTTCACTATTATTCTATAGTCACACCAACTCTTTTAAAATAACATTTCATTAGTTTATAGCATATTTTATTACTCTACATAATTATAATGACAAACATCAGTATCAGAAATAGGTTTGGCATAAACACAGCCAGCTCAGGCCGAGTGCACAGTGTACCTGCTGGGAAACCCAACTGTGTAAGGTACCAGGAGAGAACTCCCAGTGGTGAGCGCCTGTCCCACCAGGCGCCTCAGGCAGGGCTGCAAGTCAGCTGAGCCTGCAAGACGACTCAATGGAGGCTGTGTTTTAAAAAAAATCTTCCACTACTGTATATTCACCCATTCTAAATGATTTATAATTCAGCACAAACGTGCTCATTGGGAAATTATCTATGGCTGTAGGAGGCAAGAAAGGTAGAATCTAACAGCAAGAAAGAAAAGGCTTCTAACATTTTCAGGACTGACCCAAAGACTAGTTGAGGGAAGACCTGCCAGACTTCATCTCTGGAGAGAATAGAACATGCATGACCTTAATCCCTGTGATGCCAGGAATGAGGAGAAGGATTGGAGCCCTCCAGAGACTCTGGCTCCCGTCCCACCCGGCCCAGAACCCCTTTCCGTGAAAGGGCTGGCGAAATACATTTTATTCAGCACAAATGGACATCTCTCTGGGGGAAATGACATGAGATATATTTCCAATAATGCCCAGCACCCCTGCCACACACAGATGTTACCAGAAGATCACGGGGTGTGCAGTGGACTCAGTGCGGGGAAAGGCTCTTTAGGAAGTGCTGTATGTGCAGCTCAAGTGAGAGTGTCTCCTATCAGAGCTATTCAGAAGCCGCTGTTAGACAGAACCGCGTGGGGGACCCAGGTAAACAGGAAGGAAAGGAGAAAAGCAAAGCTGAGTTTACTCAACACAGGACATACTCTCTCAGAAGCTTCAGGAGAAAGGTATAGCACTACTTTCCTAGAAAAGTTTTCTAGCGCTGGCATTTATTTGATAGAGGACACATGCTTTTTCTTTCTTTCTTTTTTTCTCTCAGTGCATCACCTATACACTGCATTTCTTATCTCTGTAAGAGTAAAAAGATGGCCTTTGATAGAGAGAAATCTGCATCTGAAGCATTCATTATGCAACAGTGCAGTCCTCACTCTCCTAATCCCCAAAATAATGGGGAGATGCTCAAATGAGAACACGAAATGGGAGAGGAGCTTCCTTAGGAAGCCTTTTCTCTGCTTTCTTCCTTGTTGCTGGTGCAGCTGTCTTTCTATTACAAAGGCTTTAGGCTGGGCACAGTGGCTCATGCCTATAATCCCAGCACTTTGGGAGGCCGAGGAGGGCAGATCATGAGGTCAGGAGTTCGAGACCAGCCTGGCTAACATGGTGAAACCCCATCTCTACTAAAAACACAAAAATTAGCCAGGCATGGTGGGCATCCCTGTAGTCCCAGCTGTTCAGGAGGCTGAGGCAAGGGAATAGCTTGTACCTGGGCAGCAGAGGGGGCACTGAGCCACAAGATCACACCACTGTACTCCAGCCTGGGCAACAGAGAAAGACCCCGGCAAAAAAAAAAAAAAAAAAAAAAAAGCCTTTAAAAATCAGAGACCCACTTTGCAAGCCAACCAGTGAATTTTAGGACATGGGCACGTGACCCACTCATGGCCAATGAGACATACAGGAAAGCGTCTGCCAGGGCATTTTTGGGATAGACTCTCTTCTGGAGACAGTCCACTATCCAGTTGCTGCACTGGACATTGTCATTGGAGAATATGGTATCATCTGGCCCTAGCATTTGCCTACAAAAAAAAAAAAAAAAAAAGTAAATGTGCATCCTACAGGAAGATGCCACAGGATCTAGGTATACATCATTTCATTATGCTTTGGGGTATAACCAACATACAGAAAGCAACAGCATTTCTACATGACAACAGTGAACAATCTGAAAAGAAACACCAGTCCCATTTACAATAGCTACAAATAAGATAAGATACCTAAGAAGAATATACCTCACCAAGAAGTAAAAGATTTCTACAATGAAACTATAAAACTGTATAGTATCAAAGCTCTCAGGCAGCAGGTGCGAGCTAAGAAAATGACTTGGAACCAACCCAAATGCCCATCAATGATAGACTGGATAAAAAAAATGTGGCACATATACACCATGGAATACTATGCAGCCATAAAAAAGGGTGAGTTCATGTCCTTTGCAGGGACATGGATGATGCTGGAAACCATCATTCTCAGCAAACACAAGAACAGAAAACTAAACACTGCATGTTCTCACTCTTAAGTGGGAGTTCAACAATGAGAACACATGGACACAGGGAGGGGAACATTACACACCGGGGCCTATCAGGGGATGGGGGGCTAGGGGCAGGGTAGCATTAGGAGAAATATCTAATGTAGATGATGGGTTGATGGGTGCAGCAAACCACCATGGCACACATTTCCCTATGTAACAAACCTGCACATTCTGCACATGTACCCCAGAACTTAAAGTGTAATAACAATAATAAAGAAACTATAAACAAAAGTCCTCTTGCAACTTATACTGTACCTTCACTGTAAATTTTTCTTTTTCCTTTTCTTGACAGGGAGGGACCATACATCATTGTTGATTAATGGTAAATACATCAAATATATTCTATAAAGAGAAGTCTGGGATTTGGAGAAGGAAAATTGGATTTCTCATCTTGAAATACTCAGAGCATAACACTGTCAGCACAGAGGCATTCAGCACTAATTATCACAATGCTAGCAACATTATTATTATCAATAAAAAAGAGCAGGATATCTCTCTTAGAATGTAACTCCAGAAGATACAGTTTTCTATGTAAAGTTTATTCAAATATGATACTCACTTAACGGAAAATAGAAGATAAACACATGGAATAGGCATTGGAGTGAAATGTATTTTTTTCTTATCAATGATTGTATTTGTATATAAACAATGGATTTAGCATACAGATTTACTTAAATCGCTACTCAACTTTAAATATTTCTTTTTAATAAGAATTACTCTTTTTATTTGTACATCATCCCAATCTTAAAAGTAAATGTTAGTAATGTTTTCATGAGCACACACTCATCATATACATATATATATACACACACACATATATACACATATACATATATTATTATATTTTTAATTTAAAGTTTTCTTGGCTGGGCGTGGTCTCATGCCTATAATTCCAGCACTTTGGGAGGCAGAGGCAGGTGGATCACTTGAGGTCAGGAGTTTGAGACCAGCTTGGCCAACATGACAAAACCCCATTTCTACTAAAAACAGAAAAATTAGTTGGGCTTGGTGACGGGCGCCTGTAATCCTACCTACTCAGGAGGCTGAGGCAGGAGAATCGCTTGAACCCAGGAGGCTGAGGTTGCAGTGAGCTGAGATCGTGCCACTGCACTTCAGCCTGGTGACGGAGTGAGACTCTATCTCAAAACATAAAATATAAAATAAAGCTTTTAACAATTTTGTTTGAATTATTGTTGATAACCTTGAAGATTTTCTCCTAATTCCAGGGGATTGTTTTGAATGCCTCTTGTTTTGCTATTTCAATTAATAATTCCATTCTTGACCTACCAAATAAATAATGCATATTTAAAGTATAACTTTCATATGCTAGGAATGACCTAATATTTATAGTATGTTCTTCTAAAATACTTCTAGGTCTTCAGAGCATTGTCATTTAATTAACACGGTGCCATTGTGTCTACCTGAAATTAGTTCTAATTTCAGGTAATCTAATTATTTCAGAACAATTTACATAGATAGCACATAAATCCTTAAAATAAAATGCAACTTGTTGCAGATTCAGGGAATCATTTCTACAAAGCAAAGTTGTATTCTAAAGCAAAGCAAGGGAAGCCCAGGGAAGTGAAAGGTGTATATTTATTTCTATGAGAACTTGATAACAAAGACTACTAAATTGCAGAGATGATCACCTTCTTGATAAATTATGTAGTTCTTGTCACAAAGAAACAAGTTTTTATTTTGGGCTTGCCAATCTAGTTTACTAGCTACTGATGACATTTTTCACTTAGACACAGGTAACCTGTCTCCGTGTTTAGAATTATTGCAGAATTATCTGAGACACTGTTTAGTTTTCAAACCTCTGAAACACAGAAGCAGTTGCCTTTCACTTGGTCACGGTCAAACTGTTATTCTCTTTACCAACTGTCCTGGGATGATCCTAGTTCTTTTTTTCGGGGGGTTATCATATCGGCAAAAATGATTAACCTGTGAGTTGGTCCCTTTGGGATTTCTCACTACAGGAGAAAGGTAGTGGTGATGTGGCAAAGCAGATAACAAGAAAATACTGCTGTTTCTGTTAACAACATGGGCTTTCCAAACAAGCTCAAATCAATTCTAGACTCCGTAATATTAATTCCTCCAACGCCCCTATGAAAAATATTGGTAAAGATCTTGAATTCCCAATATGCAATAGAACTGGGAAGTAAAATCATATGGCATAAAACGACATTCCCGAATAGACTATAAAATTTTAACTGCTTTAGAGAAATAATGCCATATAAATCTAAAATACGAAGATGAAATTTCCAAGAAACAACATATCTTGATTGTGTAATCTAAAAGAATTGCAATAATTTCAAACTTGTCAGAAGAAAGCCAACTCACACACTGCTCATTGTGAACAATGTGTATCTAATCGCCAAGTTTCATTCTGTACTGTCCCTGTGCTCAGCAACGTGCTATGAGGTATAAAACAGAAATAAGATATCATCATGATGTATGTGGCTGGCATTTTATAGTTTGCAAAATACTTTCAACTGCATTATTTTATTTGTAATGAGAGGCTATTATACTGTAGTGGTTTAGAGTGTGGGGTTGGGAGCCAGCAATTATTTGCATTTGAAGCCTCTGCCATTTACTGTCTGTGGGATCTGGTATATATTCTTTGCCTCTGTTTTTCCATGACCTCATCTGTGGAGTGGGATGGTAACTATGTCCACGTCACAGGATTATTTACAGGACTGAAAGTAGTAGCAATCTGCCCAGGGACCAGCACAGAAAAAGTAATGCACGTATGTTGGCAATTCTTATTGTTGTTTGATCATCCAAGCAAACACAAGAGTAAGAATTTATATGTTAACTAGGGCTAGGGCTCAGATCAAGTGGCTTTTTATTTTTTTAATTTTTTATTTTGAGACAAGGCAAGGCTCTGCACTCCAGGCAGGAGTGCAGTGGTGCAATCTCAGCTCATTCCCAGGTTCAAGTGATTCTCCTGAGTAGCTGAGATTACAGGGGTCCGCCACCACACCTGGCTGATTTTTATATTTTTAGCAGAGACAGGGTTTCACCATGTTGGTCAGGGTGGTGTCCAACTCCTGACCTCAAATGATCCACCCACCCCAGCCTACCAAAGTGCTGGGATCACAGGCATGAGCCACCGCGCCTGACGGACTTTTTCTTAATGCATGAGGATTAGATCAGGTTTGGAATTCAATTGTTCAGACTCTGTGACAGATCTTCTGTACACACGGCTGCTCCTGTAGGAGTTTCTTAAAGTCGTGCACACACAAGACTGACAGGTGTGAAGCAGAGGTGAGGGATGAGCAGAGGTGAGCGCCAGCACCCAGCATCACCTGCTACTGGGTATGTGGATGCTTCTTGCCACCAATAAGCCTTGACATGCTCAGAGAAGGAGAAAACAAATGCCAGGATACAGCCGGGTTCCACCTGTTAAAGCAAACTAAATATGACCTGAGGAGGACTCTGTATTTATTTATTTATTTATTTATTTATTTATTTATTTATTTATTTATTTTATTTTTATTTTTTTTTTTTG
>NW_016808928.1:512754-573475 GCF_001698545.2 Rhinopithecus bieti | reverse complement strand
TTATTTATTTATTTATTTATTTTATTTTATTTTTTTTTTTGAGACGGAGTCTGGCTCTGGCGCCCAGGCTGGAGTGAATGGCGCGATCTGGGCTCACTGCAAGCTCCGCCTCCCGGGTTCCGCCATTCTCCTGCCTCAGCCTCCCGAGGAGCTGGGACTACAGGCGCCGCCACCACGCCCAGCGAATTTTTTGTATTTTTCAGTAGAGACGGGGTTTCACCGTGTTAGCCAGGATGGTCTCGATCTCCTGACCTTGTGATCTGCCCGCCTCGGCCTCCCAAAGTGCTGGGATTACAGGCGTGAGCCACCGCGCCCGGCCTGTACTTCCATATATGACGCCTTGTGGATGAACTGCAACTGGGTGAACAGGCAGACAAGATTGAGAACATAACTTAGGAATATGCACCTGTAAGAATAGCTGAGTCTTGGCCGGTCCCAGCAGCCATACTTCAACCATTTATACACTGCTGAGTGTTCAAACTGTGTTCAAATAAGGCAAACCCCAACCTGTAACCAACCCAGCTGTTTCTCCACCTCACTGCTGATTTCTGTACATCACTTTCTTTTTTGTGTGTATAAATCTTCTTCCACCACGTGGCTGTGCTGGAGTCTCTCTGAATCTGCTGTGATTCTAGGGGTGCCTGATTTGCGAATTGTTCATTGCTCAATCAAACTCCTTTAATTTCTTTTTTTTTTTTTTTTTTTTTTTTGGGGAGACTGAGTCTTGCTTTGTCACTCAGGCTGGAGTGCAGTGGCACAATCTCGGCTCACTGAAACCTCCACTTCCCAGGTTCAAGTGATTCTCCTGCCTCAGCCTCCCGAGTAGCTGGGAACACAGGTACCCACCATCTCGCCCAGCTAATTTTTTATTTTTAGTAGAGGTTTCACCAGGTTGGTCAGGCTGATCTTGAACTCCTGACCTCAAGTGATTCGCCTGCCTTGGCCTCCCAAAGTGCTGGGATGACAGGCATGAGCCATGACCGGCAAACTCCTTTAATTCAGATGAAGTTTTTCTTGTATCACACCAAACAAGCCACCCTTTAGATTGGTGTTAAAGGACACGTAGGATTTGTACAGGAAGATGGAAGAAGACAGCACATTTATAGCAAGAAGGAGTAAGATTGAGTGAAGAGAGAAAATGAGAATAGGACATCCAGAGGCTGTGGGAGAGAGGAGCTATGCAGACCTTGACAGAGAAAGCAGATTTTTACTCGAAGTCGTAGAAAACATGAAAGGCAACTGCTCCGTAGTTGTGTGGAAACAGAGAAGGAACATGCTTAAAGGGACATCCGTGGAACACCAGGATGTTCTATCTTCACAACAGAGTTAGGCTGTAGAGACAGCTCACCAAGGTAAAGTTGTAAACAGACAAAATGACCCTTGAATTAACAGTGGGTTTAGTAAAACACAGTATGTTCAACTATGCTCAACCCCAGATGGGAGCATTTGTATTTTCTTTCTCATTGTCACTAGTGAGCAAAATGACCTGTAAAATGTTTTAAACAGTTAAATGGTTACTTAAAATCTCTCTCACTACTCCTCCTCTCCTTTCCATCTCTCCCTAACTTAAATATATGAATGTCAAGACTCCACGCCACATTTCGCCAGTCTGTCATTGATGGACATTTGGATTGGTTCCAAGTCTTTGCTATTGTAAATAGTGCGGAAATAAACATACGTGTGCATGTGTCTTTATAGTAGAATGATTTATAATCCTTTGGGTATATACCAGTAATGGGATCGCTGGGTCAAATGGTGTTTCTGGTTCTAGATCCTTGAGGAATCACCACACTGTCTTCCACAATGGCTGAGTACACCGTTTTTTATGCAGTCATGAAAAGGAATGAGTTCATGTCCTTTGCAGGGACATGGATGAAGCTGGAAGCCATCATTCTCAGCAAACTAACACAGGAACAGAAAACCAAACACCGCATGTTCTCACTTGTAAGTGGGAGTTGAACAATGAGAACTCATGGACACAGGGAGGGCAAAATCACGCAGCAGGGCCTGTTGGTGGGTTGGGGGGAAAGAAGGGGAAAGCATTAGGACAAACACCTAATGCATGAGGGGCTTAAAACCTAGATGATGGGTTGATGGGTGCAGCAAACCACCATGGCACGTGTATATCGATGTAACAAACCTGCACGTTCTGCACATGTATCCCAGAACTTACAGTAAAATAAATAAATAAATAAAGACTCCATGCCATTTGTCTGGCAGTGGGAATAAAGGAAAATGCAGATGTGAGCAAGCTGAGAGCACCACAGAACTGCTCGTGATGAGGACCTGAAGCAGTGGGGGCCTCAAGAGAGGCAAAGGAAGAAAGGCCGGTGTATTTTCATCCCCAGCACAGAGAAAGTGTGAATAATAAATATATTTTTAAACAAAGAGTTGAAGAGGCCATTCTCCATGGAAGTGAGAGAGTGCTGATACTACTGACAGACAGGGTAGGATTTGGGCAGCACAACATGTTTTTCAGAGGTAGGGATGGTGCGTTCTGTTTGGAACATGGCAAGTTTGACTTTATCAAGGGGTGCTTCAGTAAATTTCCCTGAGCGCTTGTAAGGCGTGTGGATAGGAAGGACTCAAGAGAACTGAGAGATTCGGACATCGAATGGATGGCCAATAGAGGAAAATGAACCTTGAGGCCCCAACGTCACTGAGCTAAAGGCAAAAGTCAAGCTGGAAATTACTTGGGGCTAACCTGCCTCCCAGTCTACTCAAAGTCACCCCTCTGCTCACTGAGATAAATGCATATCTGATTGCCTCCTTTGGAGAGGCTAATCAGAAACTCAAAAGAATGCAATCATTTGCCTCTTATCTACCTATGACCTGGAAACCTTCTCCCTGCTTCCAGTTGTTCTGCCCGCCTTTGCTTTGAGTTGTCCGGCCTTTCTGGACCGAACCAGTGTTCACCTCACATATGCTGATTGATGTCTCATGTCTCCCTAAAACGTGTAAAACCAAACTGTGCTCTGATCACTTGGGGCACCTGTTGTCATGACCTTCTGCGCCTTCTCAACCTTGGGAAAATAAACTTTCTAAATTAACCGAGACCTATTTCAGATATTTGGGGTTCACAGAACCAAGGCTTTGTTCAGACATTACTAAATCTCATTGTAAATTTTCAGCCACTGGATGGCTTAAGTTTTTAAATCTTAAAATTAAAATATTGGACTTCATACAAGGAAGCACTTTCTGCTCCTGGTTCACTTCAATAACCTGAATCAGTTCTCTTCCAAAATCATGTTATTCTGGGCAAAGTGGAAATTGGTCAGAAAGCACAGACAGCTCAATGTTAATCATGCACAGAACATGTAAAATGTCCTCCGGGATTGTGTGCAGATGGTGGGTCAAGAGCACGAGTTTTTCCTCATAAGAGAAAAGCAAATACAGTGAGGAATTTTCCTCTCCCTTGTATCATCCTCTGTCTCCACACCATTTCAAAGACGCTGCCAAGATCAGGAGCATCTTTTCTCGTTGCTTTTGCATCAAGAAGCTGTAAAGAGCTGGCCCCATCATCTCATCAGGATGTTGAATAAAAATATCTAATGAAGATGTCCAGGTTAACATTTAAAATAAAGAGCACATCCCAACACTGCTAAAACTGTAAACAAAGCTATCAAGAGCATCAACATTAAAATAGCTAAGAGTTTAGCAGGAAAGCCAGACATCGTAAACAATTCAGACAGAATTTCAACGTCCGAAATTACAAAAAATACATCACATTTTCTCAGGGTTTCATTTTGTCTCTGTGCATCGAAGACTTCCATACATTCTTTAAAAATGACTTTCCTGTTTTACATGTACATTTGATATATATTATTAATGTAAGATAATTAATATAATTATATATAAACTACCAATTTCTCTGATGTTTCCATGACATTCAAGACATATACATAACCTAAGAGGTTAACAATGCTTATAATAAGAATGTTTAGGTGATTAGGAATTTTATATCCTGAACATTGACCAATGAGATAAAAGTACTGGTATAATATTAGGTATTTGCATCTTTTACTGATATACTGTTTTGCTAAATAAAATATAATTTGTCAGCTGGGCGCAGTGGCTCACACCTGTAATTCCTGTAATCCCAGCACATTGGGAGGCTGAGGTGGGCAGATGGCCTGAGGTAAGGAGTTCGAGACCAGCCTGGCCAATATGGCAAAACCCCATCTCTACTACAAATACAAAAATTAGCCAGGTGTGGTGTCATGCACCTGTAATCTCAGCTATTCGAGAAGCTGAGGCACAAGAATCGCTTGAACCCAGGAGATGGAGGTTGCAGTGAGCCGAGATCACACTATTGCACTCCAGCCTGGGCGACAGAGCAAGACTCTGTCTCAAAGATAGATACATTTGTCAGGAAAATAATCAGTATCTCAATTCTTTATTATGCCACTTAATATTAACCAAGTAATTGACTCAGTAGGGTTCTAAATAATCCTGGGGAGAAATATTGAAAAATTCCACTTAATGGGACAAACACAAAGATAAATCTCAGGAAATGTGAAACCAAGGCTACAGATCTTATCTCAAATGAATTAAAGTCATTAAAATATAGGAAGGTGTTTATCCAAGGCAGGAGCTTGAAGCTGGGGCCATTTCTCAGAGCACCCCCTAGGAATCTTTTGAATGATCAACCCAGGGCGTAGGAGTCTCACTCTGTAACCTAGGCTGGAGTACAGTGGAGCAGTCTCACTCACTGCAACCTCCACCTGCCATGTTTAAGTGATTTTCCTGCCTCAGCCTCCTCCTGCCTCATCCTCCCCTGAGTAGCTGGAATTATAGGCACCACCATGCCTGACTAATTTTTGTATTTTTTATATTTTGAGTAGATACAGTGTTTTACCATGTTGGCCAGGTTGGTCTTGAACTTCTGACCTCAGGTGATCTACCTGCCTCGGCCTCCCAAAATGCTGGGATTACAGGCGTGAGCCACCATGCTTGGCCTGATGCTGTGCTTTTCTTGTTGTTTTCCCCACCACACTGGTGAGACTTCCCGTCTCTATTCCTCACAGGCCTTGCCTCATCTTTTTTAGTCTCTAGATTGTGAGAAGTGATGTGAAGAATATGCTTCAAAAACAACTTAAATGATACAAACACCTGCCCGTTTAAAATTACATATTCAGTAGAGTTCAAGGAATTGATTATAAGTTTGAAAATATCTGATTTTAATGTATACTTGCTAAAATAATTAGACAGAAATACTGAATCAGGATTGATCTTTGCTGTTCACATGCACAGGGCCAGATCCACGCATCGTCTATTCTTTCAGCAAGCCTTTTTTGAATGCTCCCTGATATGGTTTGGCAGTGTCCCTACCCAAATCTCAGCTTGAAAAGCAGCTCCCATAATTCCCATGTGCTGTGGGAGGGACCTGATGGGAGATAATTGAGTCATGGGGGCGGTTTCTCCCATATTGTTCTCGTGGTAGTGAATAAGTCTCATGCAATCTGATGTCTTTATAAGGGGAAACCCCTTCCCTTTAGCTCTCATCCTCTCCTGTCTGCTGCCATGTAAGACGTGCCTTTTGCCTTCCATCATGATTGTGAGGCCTCCTCAGCCACTGGAACTGTGAGTCCATTAAACCTCTTTTTCTTTACAAATTACGCAGTCGCAGGTAAGTCTTTATCAGCAGCATGAAAATGAACGAATACACCTGCTATGGTCCACAAGCTTTACCAGGTGTAAGTGATAGAGAAATAAAAGGTTTCAGTCTAATTGGAAGAGCTCAGATTTTAGCAGAAAGATAAATATTGCACAACCCTGAAGGTCGCAAGCTAGAAGTATGCTCAGATCCTTTCATTCCTTCATTCTCTAAATAATTACTGAGTGCTCAGTACAAGCAAGGCAATCTTGTAGGCATTAGGGATATATCAGTTTGGGAGGGAGGAAAGGGGAGCTCACATTCTAATGACGAGACAAAGGAGCAAACATTGATATACATTTACACATCATATATTATAGTCCCCACACCGATATACATTTACGCATTATGTATTATAGTCCCTACATTGATATACATCTATGCATTATATATTACAGTCACTACATCGACATACATCTACACATTATATATTACAGTCCCTACATCGATATACATCTACGCATTATATATTATAGTCCCTACACTGATATACATCTACGCATTATGTATTATAGTCCCTACACTGATATACATCTACGCATCATATATTATAGTCCCTACACTGATATACATTTACGTGTCATATATGACAGTCCCTACATTATATTAATACATATTAATATGTTCTATGTTATGTCAGATTATAAGGGTTATGAGAAAAATAAGGAAAGATAAAAAGAGAGTGAAGGGGTGGCAGGTGTCCCCTTGTGTTGGATGTCAGTGGGGTGACATTTGAGAAAGGTCTTGGAGGAGTGAAAATTGAGGTGTGTGGAGATCTTGGGGAAGAGTTTTTGGATAGCAGAAATCGGCATGGTCTTGGGGCAGGAGAGTCCTGGCAGGCAACGCAGGGCCAGGGTGGCTGGAGCCAACTAGGGGATGGGAGGTGCTAGGATGAGGTCAGGAAGGACATGAGGACTGGGCTGAGAAAGGCCTTGGAGACAATGTAAACACCTGAGTTGATTTTGTGAGTGACAGAGGAGTCCTCCATCTTGTTTGGGTTACTCTGGAAACCCAGGCCTTGGGGTGAAGAGCAGTTGTCCAGGCACGGTGATGTCTGAATTGAGCTGTAGAGGATTAGTAGTTACTCATTAGAAAAAGCAAGGAAGAGTTCTGAAAAGCATCCTTTAGGGAGCAAGTGTCTTGTGGAAAATCACAGAAACAGAAGACCCAGGGCAAATTCACGAACAGCAGGCATCCTGGAGTGTCTGAATGTTCAATCGTGAAATAACAGTGAGTGGAAGCGGCCAAGGCCAGATCATCAAAGACTCTGTATGCTGCGGAGACACCACTGGTGCCAACTCACCCACCCATTTCCTCCCTATGTCTAACAGAGTCCCAATTCCGGTCAATATGAGCGTCTGTGCACCTCAGAGCAAGCTGGCTTCTCCCCAAGTCCCCATCCCAAGGGTGAGTCTTGGTCAGTCTCAATCAGGCACAGTCATTCCACCCCTGGGCTACAGGGCAATGGGGCGAGAGTGTTGAACACAATTCTGGCAGACAAGGAATCTCCAGGAGTGCGCAGAGGGACTGACCTCTGAGATACACTTCCCTGCTAATAAAGAAACATAGCAAAGGTGACATCCCTCCACCACTGCTGGATCTCATTCTGGGTGATAAGTCCAGCCTGCGAAGATGGCCCTGTGTAAAGGAAGATGTGAAGTGAGAGGATTAGGAAGGAGAGGCATGTCCCACAGAGGCCCTGGGCTGTGCATGCCGGATGGAGTCCCCAGACTCAACTTCTGTTTTAACTATATATTTTTAAGATAACTCAGGCAGCTACAGTGTAAGCTGAAGAGATGAGTGGTGTTTATTCAGGTGGAGAGATGGTTGAGCTTGGGGGATATTAAGAGGAGAAGGGAGACAGTTTGTCTGACTAGGCATTGTACATCTTGGTCCTGTTCCTTACCACGGGTAATACACAAAGGGGATCAAACATGGTCCTTACTACAGAAAATATGCAAAAGAACCAAGCCCTGGGGAGAAGAGAGGATCCTGAACAGAGTGTGCAATACAGAAGCTCAGTCTGAGGTGTCCAGGGATCAACCAGGAGGCGAAGTCTAGAGACAGAGATGGATGAGTTGGAATCTCAGGAGGGGCCAACGCTAGGGAAGATCCATACTGAATGTCCTATATCTACTCTAGTTTTTGCTCATTTTGTTGCCTTAGCCAATTTGCTGTTAAGTAAAGTTACGGGAGGAACACAATTATAGAATTATATTGCTCTGGTGGCTATGAGCCTTAATCCGGGTGGCAAAGCAATGCCTATATCCCCTTGACTATAGCTCTTCGAGAGGCGTCAGAAGCAGGCAAAGATGGGGAAAAAATCATTGAGCAACCAGGTTATCCTGTGCTTTCACTGGAAGTGTTTCATTAAACAGACTTTATACCTTTAGAATTTACCTTCACCTGTCTTCAAAATTAAGGAATGACCCCACCAGAAACATATTTGTGGAAGCCGTTACATACAGAAAAATTAGTTAATTATCCCTCAAGGGCAGAATGGTTAGAAACAAAGAAAGCATGTATAAATGAGCATAAAGTTATGTTTTGATTGAAAGGCTAGGAGCATAAATTCAAAGACACTAAATAAGGTAGCATAGAGCATCAATTTGAGTGAAAATGTCTCATCTGTGTTTTCTCATCTGTCACTTTGCCATCGTGTCGTCTCTTCGCGTGAGCAATTATTTTCTTCCCTGGCCCATACTTCAGAGCCCACCTTGGGTGGGAGTGTCCAAGGCCTTGAGCTTCTTGGGCTGGCCAGTCTGGGGGTTCCTGTAGTGAGGGACTCCACTCATGCACCTGTTCATTCATTCATTCAACATCAATAATTAGTTATCCTCTACTAAATATTGACAGTACAAGTCCCAAGTTAATGAATCTTGAATGCAGGAACCTCAGGTTTCAGAAGGAGGAGGGGAAGGTGGCCTGAATGAGACCCTTCTGGACAGAAAATCATGACAGGGAAGACAAGCTGGGTATTTATTCACTCGACCACTGGTTACATCATTTATTAATTCAACAGACGTTAGCTTAGCACCTGTTCTGTGAGGCGCAATGGTAGGAATTGGGTGTAAAGAGGAAGGCCAGCTGGGTGGGGACCCTGACCTGGCTAAACCTGAGGCTACACACACCCATCAGAGATCTCAGGGATCCAGGTGCAGCCCTAACAGCCAATTCAGAGAACAGGACACAGCAGTTGTTGTCAATGATAAACAGGAGGAGCCCAGGTGATGATTAAGCACCCCTTTCCTTCTTCTTTCTTAACATTTGAGGAAATGAATATGTTTGAGACTTTAAATAACATACCCGAGGATATAATTTATACCTTATTATTATAAGCTTTCAGGCGCAATTGCATACATTTCTAAATAAGTTATGTCAAAGGCAGTGAAATGTTCCTAGTGTCTCACCATTTGTGATGGTTAATCCTGAGTGTCAACTTGATTGGATTGAAGGATGCAAAGTATTGATCCTGCGTGTGTCTGTGAGGGTGCTGCCAAAGGAGATTAATATTTGAGTCAATGGGCTGGGGAAGGCAGACTTACCCTTAATCTGGGTGGGCACCCTCTAATTAGCTGCCAGAGAATATAAAGCAGGCAGGAAAACATGAAAAGGTCAGACTGGCCTAGCCTCCCAGCCTGCATCCTTCTCCTGTGCTGGATGCTTCCTGCCCTCCAGCATCGGACTCCAAATTCTTCCGTTTTGGGACTTGGACTGGCTCTCCTGGCTCCTCAGCTTGCAGACGGGCTACCGTGGGACCTTGTGACCATGTGAGTTAATACCTAATAAACTCCCCTTTATATATACATAAATATGCCCTTTATATATATTTATATAAATATAAATGTAAATACAATGTACCTGGACAATCACAGGCACCCGATAAATGCTAACATTCGTTATGTAGAAATTCTTACATGTCATGTTGTATTTAATTTCATAAAATGCCTGAAAACTTTCATATCTCAGAAGTATATAGATCTTAAATACATCCTAATGGTTATATATATATATACACACACACACACACACACATATATATATATAGAGAGAGAGACAGTTCTGTCTCTTTAGATAACCCTAATATACCATCTATTTAGGCTTCACAAACCTCTGCTCTGCTTTAAGGTGCTGTGAGCTCCTTGGGAGCCTCTTCATCCTATTCATGTTGCATGCCCAGCACTGACAGGCTGCCTGGGACACAGAACAGGCCCCTTGCTCGGGTGCTGTAATTTAACACCCGATTAACATCCAATTTAGGAAAGGGCAGCCCTGGGCTTGTAGCCTAGAACTTCAGTTCTTGACCCATGACTTCAAAGCAGGCTGATTCACCTGTCACCACCTCTAACACTCTCATGGGGGGTACCCACCCCCATCTCCTCTGTCCTGTGTCGTTAGCCTGCTGGCTAATGACATTTTCGAAAGAAAGTTTTTGACCATACATGTTAAGTTCCAATATATTGCAATACTTAAAGAAAAATAATTCAGAACACAAAAGACAGTAGGTTTCATTTAACTGAAGAAGCAAATTAAGAAAGTCAACATCTTATTTTACTTTCCAAGTGTATTATTCTAAAAGGTTGATGCAGCATTCAAGGCTTAGCTGGTGCTGCTTCTTGTAATCTTGTTGTCTAGAATGAAATAGCTTTAAGGACAGGGATCTTATAAATCTGATGAAACTGACTGAGGACGGCCTGATTTGCTACTTGCTCATAAGATTGTTTTAAAACTTACACATTATATTAAACCAAAGAGTCTTAACCATAAATTAAGAAATAGTCTGAGAATCCTACGGTTCTCCTAATGGCTTCTGACCTTTCCCTTTTTCAGTTGTAGTGTGTGTCAGCATTGAGAACCCACTCTTGCATTCTAGCAACCATAGCTCAGAAAGCATGAACAATTCAGGGTATGCTGGTACCAGAGTCTGGAGAGCTGACTGTCAAATGTTCAAAACATGTGTAGGTCTGCTGCTATTTCAGTTTTAAATATCTAGATTATATAAACTTTAAGAGAAATCAATTATATTAAAAACAGATGTAATAATGGCTCAAAGCTCATTAATTCCTAATCACATGTTTAGGTTTGGCCATTGTATTTACTTCTGTGCCTGGTGGGAGTATGACATGGTGAAGTGTCACTGGGCATCATTCCCAAGGCTGTCTCCAGTGATGGGCATGGTGGTGGTTTGAAATTGGTCATGGTGGATGTATTTAACCCATGCAAATGGAAGAAGGCTACATATCAGGCTCTTCTCCTGGGAGAACTCTTTGCTGAACATTTTCCAGCAGCACATCATCATGGGCAACAGACTTCGAGAGGCAGCCTCTACTCCTCCTTCACGGCCTGAGGGCCCAAATCCATGTTTTTCAATCTTAAAACACCTTTTCCAAGCTCTTCACCCCAAGGAGAATCAATGATTTATCTCCTTATTCCTATGCCTTCTTGTAAGCACTTGGGTTGTAACATATATCATACTGTCCTTGTTTAAGGTTCATTTCATCTCTAGAAAGTGAGCATTTAGCAGTATGATATACTGTAGATGCTCAATTAATGCTTATTGAGTTAATGATAAATGAATCAATTAATAGAGAGTAGGACAATATTAAAGCAAACTTTGATGCTCTTTTTTTTTTTTTTTTTTGAGACGGAGTCTTGCTCTGTCGCCCAGGCTGGAGGGCAGTGGCCGGATCTCAGCTCACTGCAAGCTCCGCCTCCCGGGTTTACGCCCTTCTCCTGCCTCAGCCTCTCGAGTAGCTGGGACTACAGGTGCCCGCCACCTCGCCCGGCTAGTTTTTTTGTATTTTTTTTTAGTAGAGACAGGGTTTCACCATGTTAGCCAGGATGGTCTCGATCTCCTGACCTCGTGATCCGCCCGTCTTGGCCTCCCAAAGTGCTGGGATTACAGGCCTGAGCCACCGCGCCCGGCCGGATGCTATTTCATGAATGGGACACAGACTCTGAATTATTCAACCACATATGCCCCTGTGCACGAATCAGAATAAAGGTCTCCACATGCATTTCTATCGAACACATGCTTGCTGTCCTTTTTCTCAAATCCGTATCCTCTACAAGCCTGCTTAACAGGTGAATTGAAAATTCGGCATGTACTGAACAAAAGAATTGCAATTTCATGATTCAGTATTGCAAAACCAGCAAGAATATGGGGATGAAAATATTTGAAGAAGTAGCACCATCTCCCCTTAGTCTCTGGGTACAATATGGCCCTGACTTATGTCAAGCAAGAATGTATTTAACAGCCTACTCAACTGTGATGTTCATACACATTTTACGGGAGAAAGTACTTGCATCTTCACTGTTCCACAAAGAGCCTGCCCTCTCAGTATGCACATACTTGATTCAGAGCTAATTTTAACTTGAATAACTCAGCCTGTTTGACCTAAGGGGTGCTGGCAACTATATGTAAAGCATTTACGGTGTGAGCTATTTTTAACTTATACCCAATCAGCTGGCTTGCTGCATAATATGAGCACTGGATTTTAGCCCGCGAAACTATTGGAGCTATTCCCTCAAGCGTGAAGGTGCAAACCTACACAGTGGGCACTGGAGTGTAACACGCCATCACTAGGAACTCTCTTGAGGGCCAGGCATGGTGGCTCACCCCTGTAATCCTAGCACTTTGGGAGGCCAAGGCAGGCAGATTGCTTGAGCTCAGCAGTTCCAGACCAGCCTAGGCAATACGGCAAAATCCTGTCTCCACCAAAAATACAAAAATTAGCTAGGCATGGTGGTGCTCGCCTGTGGTCCCAGCTACATAGGAGGCTAAGGTAGGAGAATCACTTGAGCCTGGGAGGCAGAGGTTGCAATGAGCCATGATAGTGTCATTGCACTCCAGCTTGAATGACAGAGTGAGACTCCATCTCAAAAGAAAAAACAAAAAAGATCTCTCTAGAAACTGCCCATTTATCAATGTTGACCAATGTTCATAATGAAGACTTTGAGAAAATACAGCATCCTGAGTTATCAAAAGCAGATTGTATTATGGTTGGCTTCACTTTGTTAGTTGAGTGTAACCCATGTTAATTTATTGCAAATTGATAAATGACCCCAAATACCACATTCTTTGAACCCATCATGTAAAATATCCTGTAATCTGAAGATTAACAGATTATCATCACCAGCTAAGTAGAAGCCATAATTTTCTAAGCATTTCTCATTTAAATCAAGAATATTTAAATAGGAAATACCATCATGGTTATTATCATTATTATTATAAATAAAAAATCATTACTCTTAAAGTATTGGACAGTACACCATGATTCATTAGATAATTTAACAATATTACTAATTAAATGCTTACTCTGTATCATGTACTACATTAAGCTACTGCAAAATATATTATAACTCCAGATGCTAGATATTATCCTTATTTTACAGATAATAAAACTGAGTCAAAAAAGACTTGATTTTTCTAGCCATATAACTAGCAGAGGCAGAGAACGGGATGAGAACCCCAGTCATACTGATTCCAAGTCCCTGCCCTTCATCCCAACTTCACTCTTCAAAAAATGAAAGGTAACTAAAGTCTTCAAAGAGGTGAAACCAATTCCAAACGAGGCTGTACTGAAGTTATCAGGGCACTTCACACTAAAGACTATCCTTTAAATTTGAAAAAGGCTGGACAAGGTAAGGCTTGTTTATATCCTAGAGGATAATAAATATATGCAACACGTCACCCCTTAAGCTTCCGTAGGCCGAAAACAAACAGGCACAAAAAGGGGTTAACATCAGTCTCCCTGGAAGATTTTTAATGCCCAGCGATCCAGGGATTTAAGAGGATGTATTAATATCCTCCTTTTGGAAACCTGACAAATACCGTCTCCCATAAAACGCCATCTTGAAGAGATGCAGTGGCCTCCCCTCACCACCTGCCCGTCATGGCTCAAGTGCCACTTTCTCCACGTGTCTTTCTCCATTAGTGACTCCTTTTCTCCTCACACACAGAAGGCCTGACCACACCTGTTCTCCTTGCAGCACCCGTGGGTCTTCACTGACCTGGCTCGCATGTGCATGCCACTCCCCTGCTCCTGGAGGAATGGCAGTGCTATGCACATCCTCACATCTCCACCACCCAGCATGTCATTGCTATGCACGTAGCCTCTGTAGTAAGGCCTCAGTGACGTGGGCTTGGACATACTATCTTGTTTTGTTTGCTAATGAACAAAGGAAGTCTTCCAGATGGAAAGACCAAAAACCCAAGAGAAGGTGGTTGCAGTGGTTTGAATACTTGTGTCCCACCAAAATTCCTATGTTGAAGCCCCAACCTCCAATGCAATGGTGTTTGGAAGCAATGCTTTCAGGAGGTGGTTTGGTTTACATGCAGACACGAGGGTTGAGACCCCATGATGAGGTTAGCACTCTTATAAGGAAAGGAGGAAACCAGGGTGTTCTCTGCCACTCACAGACACAATTAGAAGACGCCGTCGCAAACCAGGAAATGGGTCCTTGCAAGACTCTGAATCTATCAGCACCTTGATCTTGGACTTCCAGTCTCGAAACTGTGAGAAATACATGTCTGTTGTTTAAGCTGCCCAGTCTATGATATCTTGTTATAGCAGCCAAAGTTGACTAAGCTGGTGGCATTTCCACCTTATGCAAATTTTCTAGACTAATGCTACTTCTCGTGATTCTGTCTTGCTGAAGTTATCTCTCAGCACTGTCCCATCGTTGGAAAGTTACGTACCTGAGCATTATTTTCTCAGCCCAGGCCTGCCATCTTCCCTGTCAAAGAGACACTGTAGTAGTTTACTGGTTTGGTCTTAGTGTCTTATCATTTATGACAAATATAGGCATAAGAAGTCATCATTTGATTAGCACCTGTATCTCTTAATTAAATATATGCATGTGTGTTTATAAATGCTTGTTATCAGATACTATTATACCTAGAATAGGTAAATTGTTTATTTTCTTCAGCTCAAATTTATAGTCCTCTCCTCGTTTGTCCATCCTGCATTATGTGATGAAGTAAATACTAACCTTGGGGTCAGAGAGGTATAGTTTTGATCCCTGGCCCTAAGTACTTACCAACTCTGTGGCCCTGGGGCAAGTTCTCAACCTGTGTTCTTTTCTGAAGAGCAGGTGGAGGTGGGTGGCTGTCCACCAGGCAGGATTATTGTCAAAACTAGATGAAAACGTATATATCAAGCACCATGCTGGACACATCATAGGCACCCGATAAATGCCAACGTTGGTTATGTAGAAATTATTACGTGTTATATTTTATTTCATAAATTGCCTGAAAACTTTTATATCTCAGAAGCATACAGATCTTAAATACATCCTAACAGTATACATGTTCTCCCTTACCATTAAAATCATATATACGGAAATATGGAAACTTTTCCTAAGAAGGTTGCCCTGAGCTTGTGTGTTGTGGGACCATGCACACACATGTGGGTACAGCATATGAATCAAGTTCCATATCTTAAAGATGAGTGTCCATTTCTATCAAACTCAGTGTGATCATTGAAATAGGCACATGATAAACATAGCAAAGACTTGGAACCAACCCAAATGCCCATCAATGATAGAATGGATAAAGAAAATGTGGCACATATACACATGGAATACTATGCAGCCATAAGAAAGGATGAGTTCACATCCTTTGCAGGAACATGGATGAAGCTGGAAGCCATTATCCTCAATAAACTAACACAGGAACAGAAAACCAAACACCGCATGTTGTCACTCATAAGTGGGAGTTGAACAGTGACAACACATGGACACAGGGAGGGGAACATCACACACCGGGGCCTGTTGGGGGGTGGGGGGCAATGGGAAGGAGAGCATTAGGACAAGTATCTAACGCACGTGGGGCTTAAAACCTAAATGTCAGGTTAATAGGTGCAACAAACCACCATGGCACATGTATATCTATGTAACAAACCTGCATGTTCTGCACATGTATCCCAGAACTCAAAGTAAAATAAAAATAAAAGAAATAGGTATATAAGACTTATAGAAATACACATACACACAAAATCACTTAAAAATACAAGATTAATAGCATGCATTGAAAATTTCCCTCCCAGAAAAGTCATGGTTCCAACTAATGATTCATTTAAACAAAATGACTTAATAACCATCTACAGCTATTTAAAAGTAATTATTGAATAAATAAGCAGTTACTTGCCTCCCACACAAGAAAACATACCCAGTCCAAGGCCAATGCATGGGAAACAAACTTGATTCCATAGTACAGGTCCTGTGTGAGTCAGCAAAGTCCTGCATGAGTGCACAGATCTGAGGGCCACAGAAGACATCAGGGGACACAGGGAACGCCCAGATGTCCCCAGCATGGCTGGGCTCAGCGAGAGGCACCCAGAAGGGTTTGGAGATGTCTTAGATTCACAAAAGCCTAAGAATGGCCCTCTGAGTTTAGAACCTCACTTTTAAGCAAAACTTGCAGCTATTGACATGAAAAGATTTCTATCCTTCAGGGCTCTTTGCATCAGAGCTGGGAAAATTTCCCCGCTTTGTTCTGGAAGTCTATCTTTATGAAGAAATTCCTAAACTTTGTAAAACTGAAATACCAACTTCTATCCGGAATATATGTGCAATTTTTTTAAACTAGTAGATGATATAAAACTGCATATTTCAATAACATTCTCTAACTCTAAATCCCCTTGCAGGAGCCATTTCGGCCCTTTTTTTCCCATCCTCAAACACCTTCCTCTAATAGAGCTCTTTGTATTAGACAAAATAAGACAGCAGTGCAGTTGACAGGAGCAGGGACACTGACTGGGTGCAAGGACTCACAGCCTCCGCCCGGGGTGTCTGCCTATCTTCAAAGCATTCTGTCAATATTTAAAGACAGTGACCCCTGGGAATAGCCTGTGGACCCAGAAGAGGGATGGATCAGTCAAGGCAAAGTTCTTTCATTGTGTTCTCTTATTTATTCTTTTACACAACCACAAGTGAGCTGTTTATTCTGGGCACTGCTTCCTTATCACCAAAGCAATTACAGGCAGTGGTTTGAAACCATCTGCCTAAAGGGAATTCAGAATTAGGATCCTCCATTTCTGGAGGTACCTGTCAGCACTCCTCTCACTTGGTGGGGAGGTGTGATTCCTGCACTGTGCCGAAAAATCATTTGAAGTCAAAAGAAAAATGAAATGTGTTTAAAGCGCTTTTAAAATATCATTCTTCTGCCAGGTCTTCTGCTGAAAACATGTGCATACTCTTTTAATTTAATCCCTATAATTATCCTGTGAGGTTGTTATCTCTTTTCCACACAAGACACAAAGAGGCTCAAGCCCCTTCAACTAGCAGGTTCGACTCAAACCCAGGTCTCCGGACATAAAATTCTATGTTCTTCCAGTTAAACCACATCTGCTTTGTGTTAACTTGATAAAATCAACGTTTGCCTAATCATTTTAAGATGTAAAGAGTATTCATGAATGTTAAGCTAGCAGTTTTCTTATTTTTATTAGATGTTTATTGATATTGAAAAATGTCTATTAGAGCACTAAGTTTCAGCAAATTTGGGAAAATTTCCACTTCTTACTTCATGGGATTGAAAAGCATGATGTAACTCATGAGAACACATTCAAATGAATGGACTGACACCGAAGGGACAAAGTTTTTCGATTTTAATGTAGTGATAGTTATTCTAAACATGAAAAAAACAACTTTCAATGTATAGATATTATATATTGTGTAATATATAATTTATATATAATACTTATATGTTATATATAATTTATATGATATATAATACTGATATGCTATACATAATTTATATAATATATAATGCTTACTATGTTATAATAATTTATAATACTTATATGTATATACAATTATATAATATATATTATATTATAATATATAATATAATTATATAAAGTTTATATGTTCATATAGACACATAAGTATATATTATATAGATTATAAATATATAATATACAGTATACAACATAATATATTCAATATAAAATATATGTATTACATATAAACTATATATTGTTCATCTGAATGACTCATAGTAGTTAACATTTTATTTAGATATAGATTTTGGGATTTTTCTTTGCCTGCCAAATTATAGACATACATTTTGTCTTCTTTACCGGCCATCTAGAAACGAATGGCACTGTCCTTCTCCTATATCATCACTGATCAACCCGGTTCTAGATGCTGATACAGTTTTAAAATAGAGTCAGAGCTTGATGGCAGCCTAATTTTAGTCACACTCATTCTCCCTGCCATAGCTCATGTTCCAAACTACTATTTCCATCAGGACACTTATTACATTCACAATTCTTAACACATTTTATTGCAGTTCTAAATTCTCTTCTAAAATTTGTAATATTGTGGAGAAGCACTTGGCCAAAGTGGACAATTAAACTCCCTTTGGAATAACGTGTGGTAGGAAAGTGAATAAGGGAATCAATGTTTTTGGACTTAAGTGAGCTCCACTTAGAAAGATCAACATCATCCAAGCCTAGTTTTGAAGTAAAATAAGAGATGTCTTCATTATAAAACAATTTACTGGGTTCATTATAGAAAATGCATGGCTGGATTTTTAAAGTATATTGATGTCATCATTTCAGCCACATTTAAATTGATGGCTAAAATCAAATCCAAAGTTGCAAAATTGAAGCCATTGTCCTTGTTTTATACCAAAAATAGTAGCCATAAAATAAAGTTGCCTTGGGGTTAATTGTATCCATTATGTTGAGTTTAATGACTCAGCAGTCTAATTTTCTTTCCCCCTGTAAACATTTTTTGAATCTTCATTACACATCATCAAATTTTTAGCTAAACACCAGAGGTCCTGTCTGGGTCCTGCTGCTCACTGCACAGAATGCCAATGACTGAGGTCATGATTACTGCCAAGGAAGAAGGCTTTAATCGGGTGCTGCAGCTGAGGAGATGAGAGCTCAGACTCAAATCCACCTCCTTGACCAGCTAAAATTAGGGGTGTATATAGCAGGAAAAAAATGTAATGATGGGTAGCAAAACAGGAGTGAAGCATCTGGCATCTCATTGCCTGAATATGGTGATCTGGTGAGTTTCATTCTTTGAGATTATTTTTAGAGGACTTGGGGCCCTTTTCTGAGGAAGGAACTCAAATAAAACCAATTAATCTCAAGCTTTAAGATCAGAAGGGTCAATTTCTTTCTTTTTTCAATGTTTTATTGTTTTATTTTTAATTTCTACGGGTACATTGATGGTATATACATTTATAAGGTACATGAGATGTTTTAATGCAGGCAGGTAATGTAAAATAATCACATCATGGAGAATGGGGTATCCATTCCCTCAAGCATGTATTGTTTGTGTTACAAACAATCCAATACACTCTTTTAGTTATTTTAAAAAGTACAATTATTTTGGACTATATTCACCCATTCCCATTTTGCCACCAAACAGAAGATCTTATTCTTTCTTTCTATATTTTGTACCCATTAACCAACGCTCCTTGCCCTTACCCCTCACTATTCTTATCAGCCTCTGATAACCATCAGAAGGGTCAGTTTCTATGTTGTTCAAAAAGAAACCAAACACAAAACTATTTATGGGACTATTAGGCAGGTTTCAAAATTCTTACTTGAAATTAAGCTTGGGCTTGTTTCTGTGAAATCAGAGTGTGGGTCATCCCCTTGAGTTACTGACTTCATGGATAACCAGAGTACTTGGAATACGAGATAGGAAGGACACTGTCAAGAGACGTGTCATTCACAGCTAACACTGTGACTTTCAGGAAGCGCCTCCATGTCTCTACACTTGTCTTCACTTTTCTAGGATAGGGAGGTGCCGCAACATTGATGATGAGAGTTGCATCCTGCGTGACTTCTGTATTTGCTGGTGAATGGGTTAAGAATATGCCACCCCAATATATGCTGCTCTGGCATTTTTTAATTAAAGATACTTAAAAAAAAAAAAAAAAAGCCAGTTACAAGATCATGTCATTCTGTTCATTGAAAGCAGGAGATAGAATTCCCAAGCGAAATATACCCTCCTGATACCAAAAGGGAAGCAGCATTCTCATCATCAAGCACAGAAAACTGACGCCCAGGGACGTCTGTACAAACAAATCTTACTACACTAACACTCATCCGCCCGGTTACTTCTCTAGCTGATCCCTTACCCTCACCCAAGTCCCTTGGCCTTGCCATGTTTCCCAACCAAATACTCTTTGTCCAAGTCAGTCTATCAGTGGCTGGTTGTAACTGCTTCTTTGGATCTTCATTTCCTTATGAGGGCTCCCAGGCCACATGAAATTTGCATTAAATAAATCTGCATGCTTTTCTCCTGTTAATCTTTCTTATGTCAATTTAATTCTTGGGCCATAAGAGGACAGAGTGGAGTTTTGTCTTCCCGACACTGAGGAGTATCTTTTCCATATCCACATAGAAGAAGCTTGTTCAAATCTATCAGGACATTCGGGAGAGATATGACTGGTCAAGCAGGGGTGGATGGTGGATGTAAAAGAATTATGAGGATATGACAGTATTGGATATGAAATATCAAATGTATGTCCAATAAAATGCAGGATCCTATACTAATTTAAAACCACAAATACAAGCGTGATATAAGCTTGCCTCTCCCTCTGAACGCACCTCTGTGCAGCTCGTAGGAAGGCGACCTTCCATCTTGGTTTGCCCAGGGCAGATCCACATTTACTTTGTTGCTTTTAAGCCCAGCTTAGCATTTCCAGGACCCAAAAAGTCTGTGGTTACTCCATGCATGATGGATGGAAGATGATCTGCCCCCCGGAAGGCTGCAGGAGGCAGACTCTGTCCCCTTTCTACTAAAATCCATGGTGAACAGGGATCTGGAACTCGGCATTTCTAATTTTGGACTGGGAAACTTGCCTTTCAAATAAATTATGAAAGCAGAGCCTTTATTGAGAAAGCCATAAAACAGTAAGATCTATTTACAAAAATCAACCATCTCAATTTTAATTTCCTCTACTTTTCTTCCAGATATCCTGTGTGTAAATGCTATATTTTTCTTCCAGTTTCAATGAACTGCTCTTGCGGGGATCTCTTTGAAGATTTCAGTGGGTGCTGAGCACTGTGTTCTTGCTCATTTGTGCTGAGAGGCGCACGCTGGGGCCGAGGCTCCCTGAGCCCCACCGTGCTAATTAATGGCTGGTGGCCTTTGGAAGCACACTGCTATCTTCAACATAGCAGGGCCTTGAGTAATGGCCAAGTCTGGCCTGTAAAAACACTTGATCTTTGCTCCACTTAAGTCTCTTGAGAAAGAAAGATAGCGCCCCTCTCTCAGCCCACTCTTGCTCTCCACTCAGTGAGGACCAGAGTCCACGTCGATGACCTGGGGACAGAGCAGCCGTGAGCTCTGAGTAAGTGCCTCTCTGCTCCTCCCACCAATCCCTTTGTTTCCTTTTCCATCATATTTGCTTATCTGAATTTTAAGGCTTCTCTCTTTTAAATCTGAAAATTTTCAGTGTGACCGAAATGGATTGCTTTGTTCACTGCATCTGCTTTGTGTTCTTAAGGAAGTTCAATAGGCTGGAACCACTGAACACTTAGTGTGCTTATCTGCTTCGAAGTAATTGCAATGCCTTATATTTGACAAATAAAAATACATGAGAGAGCTGGGCATAAATTGGACACAGTAAACACTTTTTGCATGAGTAAGTGGGCAAAGATGATAGTATAATTTTATTCAAAATTACAAATAGTGTCTCTTTTATTTTGAAATGGACTATAATAGAGGTGTAAAGGACCAATTTTAAATGTGCTAAACCTTACAAATGCCAGTAAAAAGTTTAATCATCCAGCGATATTTATAAAGAAGGAATTAAGAACTAGACAGAGGTGCTTTGCATTTAGCTTTTAGATTTTGAAATTGCTACGTGATTCGAGGCAAATGACTCATTCTGTGTGTCTCTGTTCCCTAATGTCAATGAGAAAATGTAGTGATGATGAAAAACTACTCTTTATCACATGTGCAAAACTTTGCTACAATGCATGTGCTTAGTAAATATTAGCAATATTTATAATTATTATTTATACAATACAATATTGGGGAAAGGCCACTTGGCAAAAACACAAATTCTAGATTTTTCAGTGAAATGAAATTTAGTGGCACTTCTGCAATATTTCGGTAGGGTACTCTGAATTTCTCTTTCTCCTCAATTAAAAAATATTTACATTTAAAAGCTTCTAGGTGAAACTGTAGCATAATACAGATTCTGACATGCTAGAGTATACTGTAATGCTACAGTAAATAAAACAGTGTCATAGTGGTTAATTAACTCACATCGATCAACTAGAAAGAATAGAGAAGTCAGAAGTAGACCCACTTAGATCTCTGACAAAGGAGCAAACTTAAAAAGTTAAAAGAAGTTAAAATTAAATCATTAAATTAAATTAATGAAATATTACAAAGCTAAAAAGGGTTACTTCACTTTCGAGGCTCTGCAGAGAATTATGTACAATATTCTGATTTTTTAAGCAGTAATCTAAGGGTCATCTTAGTAAAAATGTGAGTGATATGCTTATTCCCAACTCATCATAAAATGAGAAAAATAACACCAACTGAACAACTACATGCTTTGGTTTAAGGTGTGAGATGATGTGCTCTGAAGTTGGGAACATGTCATGACTTTCTGGGAGCTGCAGACAAGTTCCTGCACACTTCCCCACCTTCCAACTCATCCACAGTTACCAGGAAATGAATCACGGAACTTGCAGCTTAGTGTCAGGGGCCTGTGACTAACATTGAACTAAGCCATCTCCGGATGATCTAGTTAACTCCTGTATTGTCCTTCCCATATGCCACCCTTGCTTACGCCATCAGAAATGCCACAGTCTCCTTTGGTTACAGAATGTTTCAGGAAGAAAGGGAATGGAAGGATAGTGAGAGATAATTATGGATAGAAGTAGAAATATTCTTGAAGACAGGAAAGTGTTTTTATTCTCACTCTGCTCATACATTTCCATTTTATTCTGTTCCTGGAAGAGCCACCGTTGACCGTGTCTTCCACATTCATCTAAGGAAAGTTCAGTTCACTTTTAATCCACCAAACAGAAATATTTAGAGTGTGCTTACTATGTGGCAGGCCTGGTTCTAAATGCCTTACATGAGTTATCTCCTTTAATCCTTACACCAATCCTACGAGTAAAGTAGTATAATTAACCCCTTTTGAGTGATGAAAACATGGTCAATAAGTAAAGCAGAGGCGCAGAGATAGAAAGTGATTTTGACAAAGTTACAGTCTATTCATTGGAGACACCATGATTCCAAACTACTGGGCTCAGAAAGAACATGAGCTTTAAATCAGATATTTCCTCCAGCATTTCATACGCACATTGACTCAAATTAAATAAAGCTGCAAATAATCATGTTCATTAATTAAGTAGCAAAGATGCTATACAGTGTCACCAGTAAGTACTGACCTATGCCTAATATTTTAACAAGGTAACGGTGGTCGCTAAATGGAGTTCTTGCTTTAGCAAACATAAAATAATAATAAATGTAATCCTAACAACAATCTAGCCTGGGCATAGTGGCTGACATCTGTAATCCCAGCACTTTAGGAGGCTGAGACAGGAGGATCACTTAAGCCCAGGAGTTTGAGACCAGCCTGGGCAACAGGGCGAGGCCCTGTCTCTACAAAAAATACAAAAATTAGCCAGGCATGGTGGTGCACACCTGTAATCCCAGCTACCTGGGAGGAGGCTGAGCCAGAAGGATCGCCTGAGCCCAGGAGGTGACAGTGACCAGAGCTCACATCACTGCACTGCAGCCTGGGTGACAGAACAAGACTCTGTCTCAAAACAAAACAAAACAAAACAAAAATTCCCTCAATCTAAAATTTTCTATAGCCTTTGATAAAATATTTGAAGCAATTTCTTCTGCATGTGGGTAAACTATCACAGTTGTGTTCAAGGCTTCTCAACCTGTGGGGCAGTGCAATGTCTGTACTAACTGGGGGACACCTTCCAAATAGACTGTTAGTACTCATCTACTTTTCAATTAGCCAACCCTTGCAAGTGTTGTTACATTAATGAGATGTGATTCAATGGTACTGTGATGATACCGTAACTTCCACTCTCAAAATATTCTTTCACTAGTTTGCTTGTCCTCAGGGGCTGTGTGGAGTTGTAGGAAGGCAGAGAATTACATAGAGCCCGTAGCTGATACATCTTTGCCACAGTTTGTACGGAGATACTCTTAAATGTTTTCTTACTGTTATAAGATAAAGTTAAATTTATAAAAAAAAAAAAAAAAAAGAAATAGTCATATTTTAATTTTGTAAACTAGCAAAATTGAGGTTCTTTGAATAGGTGGTCTGATTACTCAAATGCATTGATTTCATTTAATGAATAATTAAATAATAAATTAATTAAATTAATTAATTAAAATAAGGTAGAAGTCGGCCCCATTATTTGACTGGTTAATGCGTGTTTCTGTGTGGGGGTGGGGAGTGCTGACAGGTTTCATCATTACCCTGGTACTAAAGTATCTTTTTCTCTGTAACACATATGGCAACATCCTCTAGCAAAACTATATCAGTGGGCCGGGTTTGGTGGTGCACACCTGTAACTCCAGCACTTTGAGAGGCTGGGACAGGCGGATCACATGAGGTCAAGAGTTCGAGACCAGCCTGACCAACACGGTGAAACCATGTCTCCACAAAAAAATACAAAAAATTAGCTGAGCATAGTGACAGGCATCTGTAATCCCAGCTACTCAGGAGGCTGAAGCAGGAGAATCAGTTGAACCTTGGAGGCGGAGGTTGCAGTGAGCTGGGATCGTGCCAGTACACTTCAGAATGGGTGACAGAGTGAGACTTTGTCTCAAAAAATAAACAAAAACAAAACAAAAAACTATCAACGAAGAGAAGATTGATGCTTTCTTTATGCAACACAATCTGTAATTTCCATTTCAATGCAAGACATCTAAAAACTTGGCATAGCCAAAGAGGAAGCTCAGGACCTACCTGAATGAATCATTGTATTTACACATAACTTTATAATCTTCCAACCTTTGGCTTCTATCCTATCCTAACAAAAATATATAGCAACTGATATGGTTCCTAAGTGCCCTTTCGTGGCAGGAACTGGGCTACGTTTTTTTATAGCAATGTAATAAACAGTTATAGAAAATCTGAGAAGGCAAATATTATCTCTATTTTAGAATTTGAGACAATGAGGCTCAATACCATTTTTAAAATATTCTCCCTTGGTTTTAAAAAAGAGGCAGTTGCAGTGATCTAAAAATATGATGAAAGAGAGTCTGTAACTTGAATATTTTCAGGCAGAATTTGAATCTATGACTTACATGGCTTCCCGATTAAGCATGTTTCACGGTGAAAACACACTCTAACATTATTTTAATCAAGTGCTCTCATTTCACTCTCCGGAATGATGGTCTTTGTCCAGCTCATGAGACAGGATGCTGGGGATCTGGTCTCATCATCAGCAGAGCCCTAACTCAGCCATCTTCCTGCTCCGGGTCAGATTTCACTCAACTTCGCAATCATCCTCTGACTCATCTGGAGAGGCCTGGGGAAGCCGCTGCATCCCGGTCTCCTACTCCAGCCGCTGATGACCATGACCCTATGAGATTGCCTCTCCTGACTTTTCGCTGTTGTACCCTATACACCTCAGTGCCCTGGGGCAAAATCCTTCACAGCCCCCCGTAGTCACTCTCCTGAGATTTCGCCAACAGCACCACAATTCACACACACCTCACTGAACTCGAAGTTACAAGCACATACTCAGAAGACAAGACTCGGGGAAAGAGACTCAGGAACGATCAGGAAGGAGACTCACTGCTCTCTGTGGAGTCTGTCACCTCTAATGCGCCTCAGTGCCTCATTTGACCCAGGCCACCGGACATGTATACTTTAACAACAATTTTTCTTTTCTTTCTTTTTTTTTTTTATTTTTTTGAGACGGAGTCTCACTTTGTCGCCCAGGCTGGAGTGCAGTGGCGCGATCTCAGTGGCTCACTGCAACCTTCACCTCCCGTATTCTCTCTTGCCGCAGCCTCCTGAGTAGCTGGGATTACAGACGGGTTACCACAGCCAGCTAATTTTTGGATGTTTAGTAGAGATGGGGGTCTCACCATGTTGGCCAGGCTGGTCTCGAACTCCTGACCTCAAATGATCTGCCTGCCTCGGCCTCCCAAAGTGCTGGGATTACAGGTGTGAGTCACCGCGCCCGGACACAACAATTTCTGAGGGAAACACGCGGTCTGACTTACGCCCGTGTGCCTTTTACTACAGGCTATTCAGAGACCTCTGGACCCTAATAGGCAAAGACATTATTAGGCATTAGTACTGTTTCTTTGGAAAAATGTTAATATCCTACTGGTACTTTCATCTTTACATACTAAAAAATAAAATTAAAAAATGCCATTCAATTACCAAAGACAAGGGTAAAAAAAGTGATCCTGTTTTTTGTGTGATTAACTTGGATATGATTTATTACCAAAAGTAACATTAATATTATATTGGTAAACTCTTAAGAAGGTTTATAATATTAAAGTTCTTCTCAGTAATAATCAGACATACATTTATTCTAGATGTAGAATACAGATCAATACATAAATAGATACCAATAGATACAGTCACCCACACTGTGTCAGGTAATTTGCTATAGTGAGTCAAACTGGTCAGGAGTCAATGAATCAATACTATTTATCAAATGCTTGTCAAGACAATGGGCATAATATGTTCTGGGTCTATAACCAAATAGGAGGCAAGTCACTTATCAATGAGATTATATTCTAGGAGAAAATGAAATATATATATATATATACACACACACACACATGCACATACACACATATATTTGATAAATGATTTTTTCAATTATTTTCAGGTGTCCAAGAAATGATAAAATCTGAGTATTGTGGTATATAATGACTTCTGTTAAGAGCGTGGGGTAGGCTGACTATTGTGAGTGGGCTGACTTAGCTGGGTGTTGATACTAGGACTTGATACTGAAATTGCTGGTCAAATTATGGGAGGAGGCAGCTGCCTGAGATACATTTATCCATTATACTTATCATTACCGAGCCCTACAATGTCCCAAGCACAGTTCTACAGTGAATAGAACACTAAAATCCCCACCCTTATTCCATGAGAGAGACAATAAACAAAATAAATAAACATATACATATATGTAGTTATTAGGTAATAAAAGATACAAAGAGAAAATGAAACAGAAAGGGAATTAGAAAATGCGTGTTGTGTGTTGTTTGTTATGGTGTGTGTGTTGTATGTGTGCTGGGGTATATTATTGCCTATGTGTGTTTCGTTTGTGTTGAGCTATAGATGTGTGTTGGGTTGTGTCTTTGAGTGTGTGTTTGTGGGTGTCCTTGATGTGTGTGGTTGTGTTTTTCATTGCTGTGTGTGTTGGGTGTTGGGTATAGGGGTGTGTGTGTTGAATATGTGCTGTTGTGTTAGTGCTGACAAAACACCATTTGGAAAATCATCCGCCGTAGAGACAGTAGTGTAAGATCAAGGAGGCTGGGTGAGGTCCAGGTTCAGGTTGAGCGGAAGCCAGGCCGAGACTCTCCACCATGCCGATGTTGTGTGTGTTTGGGGTATTCTGTGTTGCATGTGTGTGTGTTGGGTATAGGTGTGTGTGTGTGTGTTGAGTATGTGTGTTGTGTTAGTGTGTGGGGGGGGTGTTACGTGTTGTGTGTGTGTTGGGTATAGGTGTGTGTGCTGTGTGTTGTGGGTGTACATGCTGGAGAGGGGCTCACAGATGTCACCGACAAGGTGAATGTGTCCATAGATGGGGCAGGGACCTTCGAAACCCAGGGAGGCCATGGCTCTGGGGTGGAGTCCAGGAAGGGCCCAGTCATGCTCAGGTGTCCACACCTCACTCCCTAGACATGGGCTGCCAGGAGCACAGCAGGATGCTGAGCAGACAGGGGTACTCAGGCTGAGGATTTTCCCAAACTGACACCCAGAAGGCTGATCATCAGTCCTGCCTGCTGCACATCAGGGAGTAACTGTGTCAGGCGGGCGGCTGCATACATGAGTCTGGGGAAGAGGGTCAGGCTGAAAACACCACTTGGGAAAGCATCCGCGTAGAGACAGTATTTAAGATCAGGAGGCTGGGTGAGGTCCCAGGTTCAGGTTGAGTGGAAGACCAGGCCTGAGACTCTCCACCATGCAGAACCCAGGAGAAAAGGAAGGAGCCAGACCTGGGCCTGAGAGGGAGGCTGGGTGGGTAGACACAGCAATGGAGGAGGTGAAGTAGATACCGAACTGGTGTGGGCTCCAGAGGGAATGAAGGGGAGAGCCTGGAGGAAGCAGGTACCATTCTGCTTCGAAAGCAGCACAGGCCGAAAAGGAAGTGGGAAGAGTGGTCCAAGCAGAAGTAACAGAACGTGCAGGGAGCCAGGGACACGGCAAGGAATGAGCCTGGACACAAAGCAATGCCGGATCCTAAAGACCACAGAAACCTGCTGGATTCATTCCGGGTGTGAGGGGAAATCACAGATCATTAGCACCTGGTGTAGCTTGCCAGTCTGGAGTATGTCAAGAAAAGTAGCGAAAATTGTATGCTACCTGGGTTTTTAAAGATGATTAGGACATTAGCTGAAGACACGAAGGGAATTTGGAGGAGAAAAAGTGACAGGGCAGAAAGAACATTCACAACAGAATTGGAGGCTGTGTGTGTGTGTGTGTGTGTGTGTGTGTGGTCACTGAAAAAGCGTAGTGCGAGGATATTGCAGGAGCACAGGGGACGTATCTCCAAGGACTTTTAGGACACTGTCTGAAAATCAGTTTTATCTCATAGATGCAATAAACGCTGGAAGACTTTGGAACATGGGCAAGGATATTAATCCATCTAACACTATAGTGCTGCAATGCAGAATTTGCAAGCTAATGCCCTTTACCAAAAAATACTTAATTTCCCATAAGAAATGCCAAGTAACAAAAAAAATAATAATAATTACTCAGTGTGTCCTGTATGCCAAACCTCACTTTTATTAGGTACATTCCAATTAATCTTCTTAATAGATTGAATATTAATATAAAATCATGAGAAATACAAGTCTGGCTGTATCTTATGATAATTAGAGTTTATCACAGATACAGAAGAGAACAATAATATAATATTTATTCATTGCTTTCCAGCAAATAAAAGAATAATATTATTTTGAAGGATGATAGTACTAGAGGAAAATGCTCACATGCTTCACAAAAGCATCCAGAAAAAAAATTTAGGTCTAAATATGTTATAAATAATTATTAGAAAGATTCTAGCAAATTGTATTTAAAAGTTAGTAAAATGGCAGTTTGGTTGGAAGGAAGGATGACAGTTAAATCCTAGTCTGAGGATATTCAATACATGATGAACAGGATTTAGGTTATAAATCAACCAGCAAACACTTATCCAATTTAAAATGGCATTTTTTTCATGTCATAGAAATTACCATTATATTTTTACAAGATATATTCATTGAACACGTTTGATGTTCTTCTAATTATTTTCTATCTTTGTAAGAACATAACAAACCAGCCCTTCCAAAAACTATGCTTGAAGATACGGGATAGATTTTTCCAAGGTCAGAAATGTGACTTGTGGAAGACCTACCATTTGTATATTTGCACACATACAAAAAAAGCTGTTAAGATTTTCTCACAGGGGGACAGGGAATGAGACATTTCCTACATATCAGTTACCTCGAATTCTCACTTGAAGCCATGATTTTTCCCAGATAATGAATTGGATGTCACATGGTTGATGTTATTCCATATGCCTTTCAAACGGACAGTTCAAACCATAAAACAGGCAATTTAGACAGTCACATTGCACTTCCCGCAAATGTTCTAATAATAAGAAGAAGAATATGTAGCGCTTGCAAACATGGTGCTTTCCATCTCCGAAGCACGTCACTAATTACCCAGTGTGTTCACCGTGGCTGATCTCTTTGACTTGCCGTATACTTTCACATATCTTCAAACATGACTTACTTTTCTTCTCTGACATAAACTACATGGACTGCTTCATCGCATCTCTTCTCTGTGAATATAATGTAAACGCAGTGAACCCGGGGGACGTGACCAAACAAGTGCTCAACCAAATCAATATAATCATTTGCTGCAATTAATCTAATTTAATCTGATTAGTGTAGTAATTAATTTGGACAGATCAGGGGAAAAAGTGAGCATTTTGGAAGATTCAAATGTCATCATTATATAACCCTGATGCACACTGAAGCTCTTCCATTTTACAGATGAGACAACAGTCAGTAAAGGAAACCCAAGTGTCCCCAAAGTACAGGGTCAAGTTAGAAAGTAGAGGCCAAGAATATTGAAAAAAGGTCAACAGAAATTTGTAAAATATACTTCTTCTACTCCTTATCATTTGAATTAAAATGTATTTCCATATTTTAAATTCTCTTATTTCTATATTAGTGCAGCTCATTTGAACTCCCATGAAAATAGATTTATGAAAGAGAGTACGTTATCAGTTGCTTTGCCTTCTATATATGGGCCACGTGGACTGCAGAGTTTGGGACTGTAGACTGTACGGGCCCCAGGAGCCAGTAGGTCGTGGGTTCTGGTGAATGTGGCCACGTTCCTCTTCCATTGAGGGCAGATGCAAGGCAGCGGCTTCTCCTGATGCCATGAATAATTTCAGGCCCAATATTGCTAAGTCATCAATAATCAGCATAATCATCGTTTAGTCTAAATTGGCTTTCTTTTTTTTTTTTTTTTTGGAAACTTCATTCAGTGAGGCTAAATTATCAAGTTTGGGCAAAACTGATTTCCCTCTGGAAAATGGCGGTCAGTTTCAGCTTCATGATTCTGTAATTCTATAAGCGCTCTGAAAACATTTTCCGTTTCCTCCTTACACCTTTAAAATGTGTTTTAAATAAAACAAGGCTTAAGAGATGCGTACTTTTTCGGAATTCCCCTTGATCATCTGAGTTCATCTTGATATTTAACTCTCGGTCTCTTCGTTATGTTTATATCAAGGCTAATTAATTTCCTTGCTGACTTAGTTTCCTTGTGTATAAAACGGAATTCTTTAATTTAATTGATAAGAAAGCCTCAATGATTAATTAGTTTAGTTTTTAAAGTTTCTGACTGAAGTTACTCACTAACAAAGACTTCATCCTGTAAGATGATTTTAGTACAACAATATAGCAGTTCCCTCTTCTGACTGTTGCGGGAATTGTTTTGACTGTGTGGGTGCCGAACATGAATAATTCATAATCCTCCAGAGGTTCAGAGTTTTTCTCATCCAATTACATAGGAATAGAAAGTTATTTAGTTATTTTCTTCTATAAAATTTGATGAAAATTCATGTGGCACATTGTACTTTTCAAAAGTAGTGCTGGAAATGCAAAAACGTATACTTCTTTTTTTAGGTCTACCTTCATCTCTAGGTGGTTTCTCATTCACTATTTGAGGTAAAAGAATGCGGTCTCTAGTCATTACACAAAGTGAGTTTCTCCCTTTAGCGAATCAATTGTATTCTTTAATTGTAGGCCGAAACTACTTGAAAAGCATTTTACTTCTATGTTTATGATTCAATTTGACCATCTGTAATCCAATCAGGCTATATATTGTTTTATGTATTTTAATAGATCCTTTTTTCTGGTTATTTAAAAAACTATATTATGTAAACGGTATGATGAATAATTGAGGAACAATCTTGTTTGGCTTCTAGTTACCAGTGATGCTGTTCTCAAATGTATCTAGACATCAATCCCTTTCACAGCAATCTTTTCCATAGCATTTGAAAAGATATCTTAGCTCCTGCAGTGACAAAGACCTGTTTAGAAACTGCAAGCATAATTAACTTACCTGATTGATGAAGCAACTTTTACAATCTACCATATTCGTGTTATATGGAGATGGATCTTTGCTAAGAACACACGGGTCTTTAACAATTGCAAAACTCCAAATTGTTACATTTTATGATAGAGTAAAGTAGATTAGAGCAATTATCCTTCTTGTTTTATTAAGCCTTTATACTACTGTTAGAGGTTAATGGGGCTATTATTTTTCCCACCATCAAAATCTGCTTTAAAGCAGGATCTACAGCACTTAGTGCTAGAAATCTGGCACACGGATTAGCAGGCATGCCTCTTTCGGCAGCAGTGTTACAAATCACTCTGGCCTACTACCATTTAGATAAATCGCACGTTCCTAATACAACACTCATGTCCCTAAAAGCAAGACCTGATGATGAGAGGCATTTCCGGCAATCTAGTAACATGCCTGGTATCCCTAACAATATTATTGGGAAGCAAAATGTGTTTCTCATAGATGAGTAAAGCGGATCATGTTCATTACAGAAGATTATCCATATGCGGACTAATAGAGCGAAAATATATCTGGTTATCTGGAAAATTATGGCCTGATGGAAATGTCCGTGGGAAATGATTTCTGAAATAAAGTTTCTGAGCTTGAAACTACGTAAGCATCATTTGCAATTGATAGGATTAGGGGACATGTCACACCTTCTGTTCCCTGGTATCCTGGGTTGGAAGTCAGGCATCCAGGCTGATGAAGGTCCTCACTCCATTCTCCCTTCCCTTCCTCCCACCCTCCTTGCACCCACATCCCACCTCCAGCTCTGGATTGAGGGAAGCACTCTGCAGAAAGGCAGCATGCATTTCACTGAAATTCTTCAAAAGACCTTCCTAAGAACAAGCATGTCTCAGCCATTGACTTGGTAACAAATGAACTCCTTCAGCAGTGGGACAGAGGAAAATTAGTATATTATAGCGTGTGTTCTGACTGACTAAAGCACACATTTTAGACTGACAATTAGTTTTTACTACCAGCTGTTATCGCCTTGTGACAGAAACTTGAATGATTTCTCATAATTTTACTGTTTCCTTCCATGCTGTGGGTATCATGATTCTGAAACCACTGTGTTTTATTGACATTGATGAATTATTTAATTATTTGTCCTTTTTTCCATATAATACATACCATTTTGATAATGGGCACAGTTTTCTCTTAGCCAGTACCTAGCAAAAGTCTACAAATAAGACATTTCAGCCACAGAGGAGGTACTTTACAGAGGACTTGGTGGCACCTCACATGGCCCTGCCTTCCTATGACTTTCCATCCTCTAATTCTATGGATTTCTGCATTTCATGGGTTGATCTACTCATATTTTGAAAGATAGCGAGTTTCCAGTTTTAGTCAATCATCAATAAATGTTGCTACCGGTATGACAGCACTCTGTGTGACAAATATGTACTGGAGATCTGAAACACCACCAGACTGTAATTTCCCCCGGGGAAGGAACAGATGCTGATCCTCTTTACGACAGCTTCTGGATGCTCTGCAACAAGGGACTCTTTAATGCGTGAGTGAAGATGTGAAATATAAAAATCTAATTGAAGAAATACATGAGCACCCTCTTCCCCCATGACACACCGGCCCATAACTACATCCCTGGGTTATTCAATTCACCAACACTTACTGAGCATCTGTTGTGTACCTGGGACTCTTAAAAATTCTTAGTAGAGATCAGAGAACAAAGTAGAACATATGCTTGCCCTCATAAGAACGAGACAATGGGCTTTGGGGAAGTTGGGGGAAGAGTGGGAGGGGAACGAGGGATAAAAGACAACAGATATGGTGCAGCGTCTACTGTTTGGGTGATGGGTGCACCAACATCTCACAAATTACCACTAAAGAGCTTATTCATGTAACCATATACCACCTGTACCCCAATAACTTATGGAAAAAATATAAAAAATAAGTTAAAAAAAAGAAAATATACCTGCCTTTGTAAAGTTTAGTTTATATTCTCCTGGAGATGTGAGGGAAATTAAATGAAGAGGGTTACTTTATGTGTGTGTTTATGATACACGTACAAGTAAACACACACTTATATGTATGATATATATGATATGTTATGATAAGTTAAAGAACACGAAAACAGAGCAAGTATCGGGAGAAGACAGACATTGTGGATGCTCAAGTCAATGGCCACGCCACCCTGAACGCACCTGATCTTGGAACCTAAGCAGGGTCAGGTCTGGTTAGTACTTGGGTGGGAGAAGTTGTGGATGCTCAAGATACATGATATTTAGGTAGGGTGATCAGTGACAGCTGCCAGAGAAAGTGAATTTTAAGAAACGGTGTGAGGGAGGGAGGATGTGATGGGGCTTCTTTGGAACAGTATTTCAGGTGGAGGAAAGAGGAGAGCAAAGACCATCAGGTGGTTTTGTGTCCAGTTTCCTCAAGAAACAGCCCAGAAACCAAGAGGACCAGGATGTGAGGGTGGGAGAAAAGGAGGTCTTTGGGTCTTCGTGAGGAATTTGGACTCATTCTGCCTGTGATGGGAAAACTTGGAGGGTCTGGAGCAGAGGAAGAATGTGGTTCTACTGATATTTCACCTAGATACCTCTGGTTGCAGGGTGGGACTTTGTCAGGGCAGCGAGAGGCGGAGGATGATGAGATGATATGAGTGAGAGGCAATGGTGGTTTGGAGGTAACAAGAAAGGCTTGGGGCATGTTGGGCGACGGTCAGGGCTCACCATGGGGCCGGAGAGAAGGGTGGCATGAAGGTCTAGGGACTGAATGTTGGAAGTCACAGGCTTCTTCTGTGAAAGGTAAGAGTGAGAGAGACGCCTGTTAGACACCAACGTGACACCCAAGTAAGCCCGTGGAGAGAAAGTTCTGGCCTGCAGAAGAGAAATCCAGGCTAAGCCACGTAATTTGCCTCAGATCATTCTGAAATTGGACCATCTTGGGACAACTTTCTGAAGATGAACATGAGTGAGCTGGTTTCCTTCTCTCTTTATTTCTCATGGTAGCTCTATTCATGAGAATTCATGGCTTCTCTTTTCCTTTCTCTCAGCTTCCACAGGTCCCAAAGAGAGAGGACAGGCGCTGAAGTCTGTCCCTGGGCTGAACTGAACCTGCTGCTGGCGGTTACGATGCTAAACTCAGAGGCTAACATGAGAGCAAGAGACTCTTCAGAATATAAGATTAAACCTTATTTTTTTTTTTTTTAGCACATTGGAATTTAACAATGAAGAGAAGATTACCCACTAGTATATTTTATTTGTTCACAAATTATTCCAAAGAAGACAACTACAACTATGAATATTACTATTATAATGATAAGTGGATAAATACAAATGGAAAATTATTTTCTAAAGTGTATTTCGGAAAATGGTTTGACCAGTCAGGGCATTGAAAAAAGACAATCCAAACATTCTACAGTTATTCTTTACATCATTAAGTGTATACAGTAATTGAGACATCACTTTATGTAGCATTCTAAAAACAGAGGTACAAGTTTGAAGATCTCCCCCTCCAAATTATGCCTGAGCCACAAGAAAAGCCAGAGGGAGATGGAACCACTGTATGTTATTATGAAGGACAAGATTCGACCAATCGCTTTCATGAACTGAACTGTCTCTTTGGAAACTTGGGATGAATATCATTCTGTTTTGCTTCAGGTCATTTTTTTTTTTCTTTTCAAGGTAAGAAAACATTGATTGTCCAATAGAAACAAAGGGCAAGGAAGTGAACAGTTTACGGTTGAATGCAGGAGAATTCCAGGGGCATTTTATAATGTTCTGTTGTTATTTTTCCCAGGGGCATAAAGGCAATGCATTATCCTACTCAATTCTCCACATTTTTTAGAAAATCAGCTTTTTATTAAATAAAGGTTCTGTATTAACTGCCCCACCCTGCATGGCTGTAAACTGTTGTAACTGCAATGCTCCTCTGTACACAGCACGTGCCATCAGCTTATCTGAGTGAGCTACCACAAATCAAGATCGAATTGGTCATTTGTCTTTAACTTTACATGGGGAAGAATCTCTAGTTCAAAAATAACAACCAATGCTTTGTTTATGTTCATTCCTACAGGTGTATATATTTTGGAGTTAGAAGGGCAACCATAGGTTATTTACTTTAGTAATCCTCACATTGAGGGCTGCCAAAACTGGTTTCTGCCAAGGAGAATGCTCAGAAGAAGAGAAGAAGAAATGACATGTACTGTTACCATCATTAAAAAATAGAGAGTGTTGGCCAGGTGCGGTGGCTCACGCCTGTAATCCCAGCTTTGGGAGGCCAGGGCAGGCAAATCACCTGAGGTCAGGGGTTCGAGACCAGCTTGTCCAACATGGTGAAACCTCATGTCTACTAAAAATAAAAAAATTAACCAGGACCGGTGGCGCATGCCCATAGTCCCAGCTACTCAGGAGGCTGAGGCATGAAAATCGCTTGAACCCGGGAGGTGGAGGTTGCAGTTAGCTGAGATTGCGCCACACTCCAGCCTGGGTGATGGAACGAGACTCTGTCTCAACAACAAACCAATATATACAGTGTCAGTTTAGTAATTTCTTTGGCATTGAAAGAATCTACTCTCAGAATAAAGAGCAGTTCACCATCACTCAGGCTGAGAAAGAAGATGGGGGATGGGTGCTCACTCAGTGTATTCCATGGGGGATGGGTGCTCACTCAGTGTATTCCATGGGGGATGGGTGCTCACTCAGTGTATTCCAGATGCCCTTTTTGACACATAATGTTGCCCATTTATAGTGCATTTTTTCCAAGATTAAAATAATTCAAAATTTATAGCATGTAAAGCACCTAATTATAAAATACTTAGACATTTAAGATATTAATGACTATCTTAATATCTTTGGGATTTTCTTCAAACGTTATTGATTACAAGCTGGTGAAAAAGGAAATTTTAAATCTTCTCATTCTACACTTAATGTGGAGAGACACCCTCACCGCACAGAAGAGTTGAAATATCTCTAAAGACGCCAGTCGCGCTGCACTATGTGGTTAGGTTTTGTGCATGTTCGTGATGAAATGAATTACAGAGGGTTGAAAGCAAGGCTGTGTAAAGAAGCTGAGGAACTTGGGTTCCCAAAGTAAAATTCACAAAAGACTCATCAGATTAGGAGGCATAACTGAACGAATCTATAGGGCTTTTGTTCCAAGGCACAGATATTCCTTTCTGTCTTTTCATTCATTCATTCATTCATTCATTCATTCATTCATTCATTCATCAGTAGGTACTCTCTATGGACTGGTAGCTTGGGCTGTCAGGGGATGAGGAGGTATGGTGTGTGATATCTGTGGTCATGGATGGGAAAACCCCAAACCCTCAAGGGGCTCATCTTGAACTAAAGGTACAATCAAGGTAGGCAGGTCTGGGAGAAAAATGTCACTGGCCCAGCAGGAAGAAGGAGAGGAAGAGACCAGCCTGTGGGATGTGCGTGATTTCCAAACACCGGCACTTTTCGTCTTTCAAGTGAAACAAGCAGGAGTTAGTTTTAAATCTACTGCCAGGTATTACATATCTGTATAAACTTAACTCTCAGCTGGGTGCAGTGGCTCACACCTGTAATCCCAGCACTTGAGAAAGCCAAGGCAGGAAGATCACCTGACATCAGGAGTTCGAGACCAGCCTGGCCAACATGGTGAAACCCTGTCTCTACTGAAAATACAAAAAATTAGCCAGGCATGGTGGTGCGCACCTGTAGTCCCCGCTGTCTGGGAGGCTGAAGCAGGAGAATTGCTTGAACCCAGGAGGTGGAGGATTCAGTGAGCTGAGATCACGCCACTGCACTCCAGCCTGGGTGTCAGAACGAAATTCCATCTCAAAAAACAAAAACAAAAACAAAAAACTTAATTCTCTTAAGTTTTGTAATTAGAGCAGTCCTCCATCACTGTGGCAGAAGGAAAAATCAGTCAGCTAGACAGTGAAGGCTGGTCCTTGGAAAAGCAGCCAGCCTGAAAATCACAGCTACAGGCAAAATAGAGCAGCCTGGGAAAACTCAGGCTGTACCTGCACAGATGAGCTGGCAGGATTCAGCACAGAAGCCTTCTGTTCTTTGTGTGATTAGCGAGCTCCTAGGAAAAAGTTTCCCCCCTTTTTTCAGGCATATACAGAGTGGGCTCCATGAGAACTCACACAGGGAGGAGGGGGGCTTCCCTGAAACAAACCCACAGTTATACAAACAAGAGAAGTGGTGCTTTGTACTTGCCTAGGAACATACCCACAACTACACAAATAAGGGGTAGTTATGCAGACAGATTTACAGATTAGAAAAGTTACTCAACAGAGATGAGGAGTTTCTCATAAGAACTTCTGAATTCAGCTGTAAAAGCAGCAACCCATTCGGGACCCCTCTCCCTTGCGAAGAGCTTTCTTCCCTCGCTTATTAAACTTTCACTCCGACCTCACCCTTTGTAACCATGCCCCTTAATTTTCTTGGTCATGAGACAACAAGCTTGGAAAACGCCTTAGACAATCCAACCAGTGACCTTGATCTGTTTAATTATCAAATTGCAAGTTTCCTGAGGCTGTCAGGGAAATTCTCCCATGCCCTGCCGTCATCTCTCTCTCTCTCTTTCTGCCCTTCCTGAACTCTTACTGATGCCCCGACAGTGAACAGGGGTGAGGGTAATAATGAACCGGACTTTGGGTGGATCTGATATAGTCTGAGGGCATGGATTTCTTGCTTTGCCCAGTGTTTGTTTTTATTTTTATTTTTTAACATCTAGAACTTTGGGTAGAACTTGCCCTCTTTAATTCATCAAAACCTTGAACATTTTCTATCACCATGACAGGGTCCCATCAGGAAACAGATGTCATTTGGAGAAGAACCCAGTAAGACAGGGCTACTTTCAAAGGCTCTGTTTACAAAAGGGTGAATCTGCAGACACCACCAGGGACACGGAAGTGGTGTGGGAAGCAGTCACCACTGAGCCGTGGCTGCTTTCTAGGCTGGAGGCAACAAGGGGCAAAAGTTGGTGCTGAAATCCAGATGGAGATGAACGCATAAGGTCACCCTTTGCAAAGAGCTGGGACCTCTGATCTTTGTGCCTGGGAGCAGAGACAGCTTGAGGGGACTGCAGGAGGCAGCCCAGCCTCCCATCCATGCCCTCGTGCTTCCTATGGGCAGAATACAGGAGCTGCTAGCAGTGTCCACCCCTGCCTGGCTTTAGTGAAGACAGCACTGGATGAAAACTTAACAAGGACAGCCTCACATTCTACAATGCACAGATAATTCCCTGGCCGCTGCTGTCACTTCTTTTACTCCCGGAGGAATCTCATGAAGAAGAATGATCATAAACAAACAACAATGTCCAGCTTACAGAATAAAAAATACTAAGATGGAAGAAAACAGAGGGGGGTGTGGAACAAGAGCTAACAGTGCCTGCAGACCCTGAGCTGGACATTTTCCATAAAGCTTTTGTCATATCTGCAACAAAACTCTTAGTTGGGGAAACAATTCTATCACTTCTGCAAGAGAGGTTTGTGTGCTGGGATCTAATCTCTAGAATTTCAAGAGCTGTGGTCTCCCAGAGGAACCCAGATCTTGGGGTGAAGCAGAAGTGGAGAGACTCAAGTTAATGGAATGGTTTGAAAAGAAATGAGGCCTCCATTGAAGGCACCAACCCTTCACTCCCTATAGACAGAAGATAAAATCTTCACATCAGCAACAGGCATCTGGGCAGCCAGTGTCACCATGGGCATCAAGAACGTAAAGCACCTTCACACTCAGCCTGCTACAGATGGCAAGGGGCTCATGAGGAGCTGAAGAGAAAACGGGGCTCCCGGCGGGAACTCCTAAGGCATGCACAACGCGCTGGAGCGTGGCCTGGCCTGGCTCCCCTGCCTTTCACCCCATGTGGTTCACTTCCCTCCATTTACATATTGAAGGCCCCAAAGACGTACAGAATGCCCACTGCATGCCACACTCTGGAACAGGCAGTTTACGCACCTCTTGGTTTATCTGAGTGACAACCCTATGAAAAGGATTACTAGTTTATTAATGATTTGGTAAGCGGTGACGTCTGAACTTGAATAAGGCACATGCTTGCGCGGCGATGGAATCCTTGCCTCTCTCGCTTCAAACCCTATGTCCTTTCATCAGTGAAACAATTTCATTTCCTCTGTTATACCTTTCTCTGGAATGACCCATTACCATTGATTACCTTCCTTGTCTTAGAAGGCTCACAGTTTCCATTCCTCATTTTCTCGAATGATTAATTCCCATGTCTGACCAAAAAAATGTACTCTAATACTGTTAAAAGAAAGGACAGAATGCTTTCTAATACCAAATGAGTCATTATGTATATGTCAATTTGTGTTCAGATGAGGACAGAAGAGATAGTCTCCTTATTAAAAAAGAAAAAAAGCTCTGCCTAAATGTTGCAATAACAGAAAAATCTGGGGCCCAGTTGATCAGATATCCAACCTGATATTGATTTAATATAAGAATTTGGCCGGATATGTTGTTCTACATTGAACTTTAGATCATTTGTGCAGGGTTTTATCATAAAAATCATTTTCAAAATATTGTAAATACTAATCTCCCTCTACAGAACATTCTACACTAAAAGCTAACAATATTAAAATGTTAAAATTTTATTTAAAAAAAAAAAAACATTTATGCCTTCGACTGTTTCTCAGTTTTTCTCCCTTCAGTTTTCCCATCCTTTTCCAGTCTAATTTCATTAAAGGGTGACTGGCTGTGACTATTCAATAAAAAGTGCCATGCAAACATTTACAGATTGATTTTTTTTTTTTTTTTTTTGGAAGACGGAGAGATCTAAGGGCCAGAGTGGCAGTCAGAGTGTGGTGGCTCCTGCCTGCCTCTGAGGGCCAGGGTACAGGTTTATCTCTCTGTCCTCCCAACCTGCTCCGAACTGAGCACAGACTATGGATTATTGTCACACAAACAATTGTCAGGAAACCTAAAGTGATGAAGACGTAGGTCAATCTATAGTGTCGTTTTCAAAAGATTTTGATTGTTTATTTTTATTTATTAGTGATAGCAGAATATTTGTTGCTTATAAAACCTCATGGAGAAGCCTGCTGTAGCATACAGATGTAAAGAGAATTGGTTGACCTGAGGGGGTTCAGATGTCCACCCCAGCCCTTCCACTAACAGCCAGGCAATGGAAAAACAACATGCACAGATGCAAAACACCAGGAACAGGCAAGGAGCCCAAGCTAGGAACATCACATGAAAACAGGTTGCACGCCACGGAGCTAGGCTTGGAAACATCACATGAAAACCAGGTTTGCACCCACGGAGCTAGGCCTAGAAACGATCACATGAAAAACAGGTGCACCCACGGAGCTAGGCATGGAAACATCACATGAAAACAGGTGCACCCACGAGCTAGGCTGAGAAACATACAGCCTGAAAACAGGTGCACACCACGGAGCCTAGGCTGACATCACATGAATAACGGGTTGCACCCACGGAGCAAGGCTGGAAAACATCACATGAAAACAGGTGCACCCATCGGAGCTAGGCTGGAAACATCACATGAAAACAGGTGCACCTCACGGAGCTAGGCTGGAAACATCCATGGAAAACAGGTGCACCCACAGGAGCTAGGCTGGAAACATCCACATGAAATACAGCGTGCACCCACGGCAGGCTAGAAACATCACATGAAAACAGGTGCACCCACGGAGCTAGGCTGGAAACATCACATGAAAACAGGTGCACCCACGGAGCTAGGCTGGAAACATCACATGAAAACAGGTGCACCCACGGAGCAAGGCTGGAAACATCACATGAAAACAGGTGCACCCACGGAACTAGGCTAGAAACATCACATGAAAAGATTGCTAGGGAAGCATAGAAAACACAACCCAATGGGTAGAAAGTCCCAGAAACAGTGTGAGCAGAAAAGGGCCGCTGCGGGAAGTCAGCCCACTTGGTATCTCAGTAGAGGGTAATCATCTCTTGTTTGTAAGAAAAGCAAGCCCTCAGTGAAGCTGGTACCCAGTAACTGTTATGACATGTGTAAGGGCATGGGGGGAGCAAAACCAGGGGAGAGTTGACTGCACCTGCAGAGAAAGAAGGGTCTGCACGGTCAGTCTCCAACAAGCACACAGGTTGTCAGCTTTCAGCTAAAGGACAAAGGGCCCTTGTGGCAGAGAAGCACCATGACCCAGTCCAGGCATGGCCAGGGGTTCCTATGGCTGAGTGATGATGAGGGGCATCGAGGACAAGGCACCAAAATAGCAAGTGTGGCAGACATCTTCATTCCTCCCACAGCTATTGATCTGGTGTCTACCAGATGCTGGGCATATGCAAAAGTCATCAGCAAGATATGTCTGCAGATCTTCTTTTCTCTTTGGAAGGACGCAGATATCGCCCAAAAGTTACTTTACTCTCCAGGCAGTGAATCGTCAGTAACATTTTAATAGACAAAAGACAAGAACAGACTTCTCATTCCCAGAGATCAGTCTGGTCTGGTGTGTGTGGGGTGTGCTAGGACGGAGAGAGACTGCTATAAAAATGCCTGACTGTGTCACATTTACTTAAGAGAGCCATCTGGAAGGTCCAGTCTCAGACAGTGATCAGGGCAGATGTGAGACATGGTTAGGAGTTAGAAGCAGAAGGACATTCCTCCCTAACAAAGTGAAGTTAGTGACATATTCTTTCTCCCAGAAAATATTCTTGGATGTAGAAAAGAAGGAAGAGACAATGTGGGGAAGGCGGTGGGTGGGAACGCTTCTCCTTAACTGCTCCATTCTCTCCTCCGCTCCCCCTTATACTGGTGCATCAATCCTCATATAGAAAGGAAAGGGACTCACGGACAGAGTTTTTATGGCTTCCATCCTTGCTGGGCAGCATCTTGACTCCTCTCGACTTCAACTCAATCGCCTTTTTCACTGGAAGAAACAAAACCGGGCCATTAGTAGGTAAGACCTGGAGACCATAAAACAAGGTTGTATCCACACAGCATTTCCGGTCAGAATTGCTTTCTACCAACCCTTGAAAATGGGAAATGTTCTAAGTGGTGAATGATACCAAGCCAATGACTTCCAAGAGCTTGTAAATAATTAATGCGAGGCTATCAAGCAGCAAGATCACATCTGACAAGATCCCGTGTGAGAAGCCAAAAATAATACGTGCTGCCATTGACTTTACACATCCAATCCTATTGACCATGAGGAGTGGCAGATTCCACAAATCATTATCATTCCCCAAAGCGTTCAGGCAGATCACTCACTTGATGTATGCACCCTGATTACAGAGTTCTCTAAATTTGCTATACTCATGAAAAAGTTTAGATAAAAAGGCCAGTTGCTCATTCATGTATTCATATATTCATTTAGTCACTTAAAGTTTAGTGAATCTGTATGGATGGGAAGCAAGTAGAGGAAAGGCATGCTCTACGTGCTGTAGATAAATTGCTAGACGCCGCCAGTCCCTCCAGACACTCTCCAGGCTGTGCAAAAGGCACATAGGATCCTGGTTTCTAGCATCATAATTCTAAGTATTAAATATATTTCTTGATGTACTAGGTCCTGCATTAAACATTTTAAGAAGTTTTTTTGTCATTTATGGAAAAAAATGGGGGATCCATCCTGTGATTATAAAATACAAAATGTTATGATAGTCTAAGCAATCCCACACTTGGCTTTACTAAGTGCCCAGTGGAAACATCTCTGAGGTCCCCATATGAGACTGGACCTACAGCAGCCGCCAGCAGGCAGATCGGCTGCAAATCTTTGCTTATAGCATGGTGACCCCATGACCTGGGTGAGTGACTTGCCTCTGAGCCTGTGACTCTATGTGTAAATAGGTGTGAGGGTCAGTTTTCTGTGTGAACCTGACTGCACCACAGGGTGCTCAGACATTGAACCACACGAGATTCTGGGTGTGTCTGTGAGAATGTCGCAGATGATATTAACATTTGAATCAGCCGACTGAGGAAAGCAGACGGCTCTCCCCAATGTGGGTGGGTCTGGTCCAATCAGCTGAAGACCCTGCCCCAGAGTGGGCAAGACTTCCTCCTGCCTGGTGGGCTTTAAATTGGACAGCATTTTTTTTTCTGCCTTCCGACTGGAGCTAAAACACTGGCTTTCCTGGTCTCCAGCTTGCTGACTCACCCCTTGCAGGTCTTCGGTCTTGTCAACTCCATAATCATGTGAGTCAGTTCCTTATAGTAAATTCTTATAGTAAATGTGTGTGTGTGCGTGTGTGTGTACACACCTGCGTGTAAGGAGATTAATATCAAGTATATACAGGGGAGCTCTGAAGCATACAAGGGTTGGGGCACTGACCACTGACCACCCCCCCACCACCACACACAGCTGGAAACCTGAGTATATCTTTTGGCTCCCCCAAAAACCTAACTGAAAAGAGCCTACTGTTGACCAGATGCCTTACCGATAACATAAACAGTTACTTAACACATAGACTCGTATCTACGTATATTTTACGCATTCATGACACACCTTTTTCGGATTTTGTTTTGTTTTGTTTTTAGGCTATAAGGGTTGTCTGCTAGTTTTTTTTTAATTGTTACGAATTTCCAAAAAATGCTTCAGTATATTCATTGAACAGAATCTGAAGGTAAGTGGATCCATGCAGTTGAAACCCATGTTGTTCAAGGGTCAACTGTATAAATAAATATATCTACACACACACACAGGCACACACACATACACATGACCAACTGGCTTTGTTTCTCTGGAGAACTCTGACTAAATACAATGCCAGGATGCCAAGACTGTATAAGGCTGGAGATGATCCATGCACCGTCTTTAGTCTGGTGTCCTGAGCCCAGCCAACTCAATAACTGACTGTGTGTGGCAGTGATTGTTACTCTTTTCAAATCACTGTCATTTGGAGGGCTGGGCTTAGGTGGACAGTTGTCCTTTGGGACTGTCTTCCCTCACTGATGTCACTAAGCACTTGCTTCCTCTCTGGTCTCCCTCTGCTCAGCCCCTATGTATTCCTATGCACCTAGAGACCATGTCTTTCAGGCTCTACCTCTCAGAGTTCCTGATCCCATGTGTAATCTTCTTTGCAGCAACATTGTACAGTATTTTTCACTTCAGGAAGCATCCTCCATCCTTCTAACAGCCATCTGAGATAGGAATTATGATGCCGCCTGCTCATATCAGGAAGCAAGGCTCACAGGTGCACAGGGAAGACTATGCAGAATTTGAACTCAGATCTTCCAGTCCCAAACTCCAAACCCTTCCACATGGGCTACTGGCTGGGGGGCATGGAGACAGGAGGGCAGGGGCTGCAGGAGCTGGTCTGCCTGGAAGGAAGAAGGTGAGAGCTAGAAGCAATGCTGCCAGCTGTGCTTCTGTATCAAGCCTTGACCTTGTACTTCCCAGTATTGAGAGTGGTGAGAAACACATTTCTATTACATATAAACTGCCAAGTCTAAGATATTTTTCTATGGCAAAGATTTGCTATATTTCCTATAGCAATATTTTCCCCAAAAGACGAAGACAAGTACTTTTCCTGGGTATTTTACAAGGGTAAGAAGGAGAAGTGAGAGACTGGAAGGAATATATAAACGTTGAGGAGTTCTTCCCAACAGTGTGGCGTAGGACTGAAGAAATAAGTCCAACGTGGTTACATGGTTCAAACAAACTGTTGTCATCAGAGCCATGATTGGACCACAGGAATCCTGGCGTTGACACTTGTGGAAGACAAGGAGGTGGGCCACCCAGATCTCCCTCCAAGGAAGGGCTGGCCAGAGGGTTGCTGCCCATCCTCAGTCCCTTTCAGAGAAAGCCCAGAGACAGACAGTCACCTCTTCCAGGCTCACAATGTCCAGCCCAGGGCCAACGCCATCCAAAGGGCGCTGGGTCATGAACATCCTGCACTAAGGACCTCTCAGAGAGGGACGTGCTGTGGTGCAACCATGGCGCCCGGCGTCTTCCTCCTCTTCTCTTCTGCCTCTTCATGTGTTTTTTCATCCTCATCTCCGTGTTGTGGTGACAAATAACACAGGAAAGGGAACATGAGATGGGGAATCTGCTTCTGCTTCTGCAGTTATCTTGGTGGCACACTCAGATGTCGCCTGCAAGCTCTCCCAGGGATCGTTTTCATCCAAAATGGCAAATGCATCGTCCTCACTTTCTTGTGCTGAAATAACTTTATCTTGAAGTTACTCAGGAGAGAGGAAATGAATGCACAATAAATAACAAACAAGAGAATCAATGGGAAGTAATAAAGAGCATAGAACTCAAAGCAAATGTCACCCACCCTAAACAGATAAGACAAACAGAGCTCCGTTCGCTCAGAATCTCAACAGAAAATCTGAGTAGTCTCTCGGGGACAATCACAGTATGTGAATAGACAGGACCTATCTGAGAGTTGAATGAGCTAATAAATTTCATACTTTTGCAAATGAGTGTTTTGATGCTTTGTAAAGCTACATCTCCACCAGGGAATATATGTATTTATGTATTATTTTTCAATAAGATGCTGTTATACTGCTGTAAATTATCTGCTCCCCTGAGTTACAATTTGTTTCAAGTTACTACGTTCTCTTATTGGACAGCTCCGCTAATCTTGGCAATGTTGCACAAAAAGGGAAGGTGACTTATGCGTCCTGGGTCCACCAGGTGTCTGGACACTTCTCCCCACACGTCCTCTTTTCTTCCTTCTATACCCTTCCTCCTCCCCTTCCTCCCTCCAGCTCCCCTCAGAGCTGAGCAGAGAGATTTTCATTTGCAAAGAAATAGGAGAGACAGAAAGAGAGAGAGAGTAAGAAACTAGAGCTTCAGGAATGCAGGAGAAAGATAAGTCACCTATGGGAAATCTCTGCAATAGTCTGTTCTTTCCCCTGAATTAATCTGTTCAGTCGTTCATTCTCAGATCTTGGAATGAATGATAAAAATATTTCGTGATTGATAAAAAAAAGATAGTTTCTGTGTCTAATCTCAGACCTGCTAAATCACAATCTTTGGAGCTGAGCTTGGCCCTTTTAGCTTTATTTTGTCAGTACAGTTATCTAGTTTTCATATGAGTTTTTGTTTTGTTTGATTGTGTGGAAGATAACTTCAATACACGCCAAAGTTAGTCTCACATTCCCTGGTCTCTCTTGGCTAAGGTGATTCCTTAGTCATTCAGATTCAACAATTTCAAATAGATTGTTGTCTCCGGGGAAGGGCTGGGGAACTGGGGAGATGTTGGTCAAAAGATGGACAATTTCAGTTTGACAGAAGAAATAAGTTGAAGAGATCCCTGGTACCTCATGGTGACCGTAGTTAATAACAATGTATTGTGTGCTTCAAAGTTGCTGAGAGTTGACTTTAGGTTTTCTCATCGCAAACCAAGAAGGATGTGAGGTTAAAAAAAAATTCCCCAAAACCACAAACAAAAACTTGAAATAGATATGATGAATCTCTTTTCTGATAGCAACATTTAGGAAGGTAAATTCTGGGGAAAATATTTTAGTTTAAGGGTTGAAAATAGAAAACACAACAATAAATATACCTAAGGGACACATTAATTTTGTTGTTTCATTCACTTTAGTTTGTTTTTTCTTTTTTCTTCCATATCAGTTGCCTTCACTATAATCTCTCAGTGGTTAGGTTAAAACGCACTTTCTGTAGGTTGTTTGAAAATGTGAGGAAACCGATACTATATTGGAATGACAGTGGATTCTTATTATTGTTTTTAAAGTGACAATAATGTAAGAAGTGAATACAGCTACTTCCACCTGACACCACTTCTTTCTCTGTCCTCTCTAGCTGGAGCGTCCTGCCCTCCTTTGTAGTCCCTTGGAAAGCTCAGCCTGCTCCCTATCCCTCCTTGTCATCCTGCTGCCCCATCCCCCACAGCCAGACGTCCACCTTCCTCAAGATCCACTGAACTTCCGAGACCTCTCTTAGGAAACCAAGTCCTATCTTCTGCTCTTAATACACCTGTATCTTCCTGCATTTGATAATCTGACTCAGTGTCTAAAAGAAGCTTTAGCTATAAAAGTGAGCTCAGATAACCCCAAAAAATGAATAAGATGCAGAATTCTTTCAAACAAATGTAACATACTGAATACGAGGAGAGATGCCATTGCAAATCCTCACAAATCATAGAGGAAATTGTTTTGTGTTTAGAGACCAGCTACTTCCAAATTTGAAGAATTCAGGGTTTGGGAGAAATGGGTGAAAAATATGAATCTTGTGTCTTGGACTTTTCATTAACTCGCAGGTTTACTGTAATTTTATCAATGCCTCTCCTAGGCAACAAGTTTTATTTAAGTACTGCACCAAAAGAATATTTACTACTATTGGTAGCAATAATACTGAAATCCTTGTAAATCCTTAGAATTGCAAGGGCTCACTATGCAGATAGATAGATATACACATACACTCATATGTATATAATTGTGTATATATAAATGTGTAAAATATAAGTATATGACATATAAGTTTATACATATTTATTTTATTTTATTATTATTATTTTTTGAGATGGAGTCTTGCTCTGTTGCCCAGGCTAGAGTGCAGTGGCCGGATCTCAGCTCACTACAAGCTCCGCCTCCCGGGTTTACGCCATTCTCCTGCCTCAGCCTCCTGAGTAGCTGGGACCACAGGCGCCGCCACCTCGCCCGGCTAATTTTTTGTATTTTTTTAGTAGAGCGGGGTTTCACCGTGTTAGCCAGGATGGTCTCGATCCCCCGACCTCGTGATCGGCCCGTCTCGGCCTCCCAAAGTGCTGGGATTATAGGCGTGAGCCACCGCACCTGGCCTATACATATTTATAAATTTGATAACATATTACATATTATATACATATATAATAAGCTCCATATATAATATATAAATGAATCTATTGAGCTCCCACTGTCAGATATACTATTGTTCTCATTTGTCTTACAATTATTTAATCAATAGATTTCTATTAAATTTGAGAAGTAAGCAATCACATTGCATAAGCTACTATTCTTTTACATCTACCTTTTCTTTTTATAGTATCAGAGCAAATGGAATTTCCAATTTCATTATATTTATTAACTTACATTTGAGAAAACAGTATATTTAGAGTTTTTTGACAGGCATGGGGGTTCACATGTGTAATCCCAGCACTTTGGGAGGCTGAGGCAGGGGATCGCCTGAAGTCAGGAGTTCAAGAGCAGCCTGGCCAACATGGCAAAACCCCATCTCTACCCACCCCCCCACTCCCACACACACACACACACACACACACACACACACAAATTAGCCCCAACCAGGCATGGTGGAATGCGACTGTAGTCCCAGCTACTCGGGAGGTTGAGGCATGAGAATTGCTTGAACCCAGTAGGCAGAGGTTGCAGTGAGCTGAGATGGTGCCACTGCATTCCAGCCTGGGCGACAGAGTGAGACCCTTTAGTTTCTCAAAATAACAACAACAAAAGAATATTTTAATGGCTCATTGGTTATTTGGAACATTTTGGTCTAGTTTATGATTGCAAAATGAAAATTAAACTTTTCTTGAATTATCTCACAGCTTTATCAATTTTATTTTAAGTGAAATGTGTTTTGAACACAATACACCTGGAGAAATCTCAGGCGTTTACATTGTTTAACTTACACTAGGATTCTGTTTTTTCTAGGAGCGTTTACACTATAATAAATTATTTTCAAATATTAGAATTTAGAATTGCTTTCAAAATGTTTAATTTATTCATTAATAAATACAATTACATAATCCCCTTCCCCTCCAAATTTTAACATTTCTTCATTAGATTTTATTGTGTTTTACATTGAGGAAGAGTCATCAAAATTCAGATCACCTTATATTTTAAACACACGTTTTATTATTTTTTTGCCAATTTTTCATCAAAGTACCTCTCTAGTTAAACAATCTAAGACCCATTAAATTTCTAAGTAAGCGTTGAGCCAATTTCCTATTCTCTGCTAATTATTGTTAATGTGTGATTTGCGCTGACACACTGTAAACATCAGTAGGAGCTATGTCCCTACCGTGGCTATTTTCCTGAAGGATGGGACCATTTTGCAGTCTAAAACCTGAGCCTCCGTGTCTGTCCTAAAGTTCATCACCTTGAAAACGTGGTTCTGTCATTTTTTTCCTCTTCTGCATGATCATCTTTTTCTTTTCTGTATGACTAACCCAATTATAAAAATGTGTTGTTCCATTTCCCGTCTTTATAAACTAAGACAAAGCAAGCAATTATTATTATTTTTATTTTTATTTATTTATTTTGAGAAAGAGTCTCACTCTGTCATCCAGGATGGAGTGCAGTGGCACAATCTGGGCTCACTGCAACCTCCATCTCCTGGGTTCAAGTTATTCTCCTGCCTTGGCCTCCCGAGTAGCTGGGACTACAGACGCCCACCACCAGCTAATTTTTGTATTTTTAGTAGAGACAGGGTTTCACCATGTTGGCCAAACTGGTCTCAAACTCCTGATCTCAAGTGATCCTCCCACCTTGGCCTCCCCAAGTGCTGGAATTACAGGCATGAGCCACTGTGCCCAGCCTGCAAACAACGTTTTAAAAGGCACATGGCCTGCAGACAGACAGGAATCTTTCCCTCCACATTCCTCTGCAGCTGCTGCAGCCCGTACTCCCTGTGGACATGAGGAAGGAAAACTCTCAGATGAACGGTTCTCTTTACATCTCTTCCCATTCTCTCTTAAATCTCATCAGCTGTAATTTCTCTGTTGCTAAATCGTTTGGTCGAATGTCCATCCTCCTGTTCACTCTGAAACCATCAGTCACTTTCTCCTGAAATCACTTTCTGCCCTTTGCTTCCAGAACTTCACCCTGTTTGTATTCCTTCTAATTCACTGGCCGCTCCTTGTTCACAGGGATGGGTGTTGCCTATGGTACTTTAGCATATATTGTTGCTGGAAAGGGGTCCTGATCCAGACCCCAAGAGAGGGTTCTTAGATCTCACGCAAAAAAGAATTCAGGGTGAGTCCACAGACTAAAGTGAAAGCAAGTTTTTTAAGAAAATAGAGGAATAAAAGAACGGCTACTCCACAGACAGAACAGTCCTAAGGGTCGCTGGTTGCCATTTTTATGGTTATTTCTTGATGATATGCTAAACAAGGGGTGGATGATTCACGCCTCCCCTTTTTAGACCACATTGGGTAATTTTGTGATGCTGCCATGGCATTTGTAAACTGTCATGGCGCTGAGGTGAGTGCCGCCGTGAGGACGGCCAGAGTCACTCTCGTCACCATCTTGGTTTCGGTAGATTTGGGCTGGCTTCTTTACTGCAACCTGCTTCATCAGCAAGGTCTTTACGGCCTGTATCTTGTGCCGACCTCCTCTCTCATCCTGTGACTAAGAATTCCGTAACCTCCTGGGAATCCAGCCCAGCAGGTCTCAGCCTTACTTTACCCAGTCCCTACTCAAGATGGAGTTGTTCTGGTTCAAACACCTCTTGACAATAAGATTCATCTTTCCACGTAAGTCTGTTGGTCACGCATCCAGTGGAAGTATGGCAGTCATCTAATAAAACATTATCATCACTGGAATTATCAAGAAGGGTAACAGTTTTTAAAAATATTTTGTATATGGTACTAAAATGTTTGAGTACATCCTATTTAATTCCACCAAAATGTTATAAGATTTATGCCATTGTGACAATCGTTTACAAAAAAATAAAACATGGAGGTACAAAGAACCTAAATAATTTAATAGAGATCGCAAAGCTTGAGGTGGTAGAAGCATGGTTTGCTCTGGTGAAGTTTGATACTAGAACCTGCTGGTTTTACCATAACTCAACAGTCTGCTTCAGAAATTATACCCCTCACTTTAACCACACCCGACACTTAAAATTTTTATTTTCATCGATAATTATTACATTTTCTTTTCATTGATAATTATTACATTTCAAAATTATATTAGTAAACATACCTTCCTATTATGCTAACTTTATTAAATTCAGATTATGATTAATCAACGCTTTAAACATTTTTCTCAGAAGTATTTTAATGAACTTGTTAGTTGTTTAAATATGATTAAACATCTATTAATACTAGTCCCATTATAAGAAAAGATATACACTGAGTCACACAGTATTAATTTTGTTTTTCTTTTCCATGAAATGCTTTTATTTATCATTTATCGTTAGAGTGAAATATTCATGAGGATATCGTTGTTGGACTTTCTCCTTAGTTCCCCTAAAAACAGGGTCTTTGTCACATGACCATGAAAGATTAGGCTCACAGGTTATTGCAGAATATTTGGGAAAATTTTTAAATAATCAAGAAGAAGAAAGTAACTGTATAAATCCATCACCATAAACAACCACTGTTAGGATGTTTATGCATTTATTATTAATGCTATGTGCATTGTATATATAAGTTGATAGGTGGAGACACTCACATAATATTGATAGAACAAAGTTGTTAACATTTGATTATTCTGCCTTTATGACCTCTTTGAACAGTTTTTCCTAAGATATTTTAATAGATTATTCATAATGTATTAAATTCCTTTATCATTAGAAATTAGTTTTTCTCACTTACTGTAATTGTACATTACACCAATCACCTACCAAATTCTGGTCAGTTTTCAAGAATAATTTGCTAGAAATAGAATTTTTTAATCAAGGCTGTTAATCTGCTACTCAAACTGATTTCTAGAACTATAGTATCAGTTTATTTCATGTGGTGTAAATAAGAATATCTTAACTGAAGCCTCTTTGCCCACATTGTTTTGGTACATAAAAGAAAATGTTCAGTAATTTGGCAGTTGACAATGTTATCTTATTCTTATTTGCATTTAAAATAATGCTTTATTGGATCATTCTTTGGGATAAATCTATTATTGGCTCATGGCCTGTCCATTACTTTATGAGCAGCTAGTTGTTAGTACAGTAACTCTCTTTTTTAAAAGTCTGGAAATAGTTGTTGTCTTCACAAGGTTATTTCGACTGCAGCTCCCATTGTCAGTTTACAGATATTCAGGCATTCCTGCATTTTTTAAATTACATTTTTGATGTCCTTGAATAGGGACCTTTGAGAAAAACTGACAACCAAGTTTTAGGGACCAGATTATCAAATTTTATTTCTACTCTTAAGTCAGTGTCCTTTCCTTGGTCAGGGAAATCGTCCTCCAAAAGCCTAATGTTATCAGTCATTTTTGCACCGGGAAAGACACAGGTACTTACTTACTATACTTGACAATGTGAACCATTTGTATTGTTGATGCTCCTGATTGGTTATCAGAATCTTTTAATTTAATGTCGCTTAATAGCACCACTAAATTACAAGATAAATGCCTCATATATGAAGTTATATTATTATATGAATCATTGTCTCAAGGTAGTATGGAGGGTTAATGTGAGAATGTCCACAAATCTTTGATGACTCAACTCTTTACTAATGTAAAGGGTAATTAGCGTAAGATGCTTTACTGGAAGAAAGGCAATTAACTATTCATCTCACGTTTCCTTACCAAATCAGGGATCCCATTTAAATAATGTATTTTCCTGTGATTTAAGTTTTCAGACATAAGTACATTCAGGATCTAACTTGGCACCAGTTGGGATTTAAAGATTATTCTACTTAGTCTTGTAATGATCTATTGGTTTACACCATCGGAGACATTTTAAACCCTTTCCCTCCAAATAGAGGGAGAATAGAAGGACCCAGAAGATAAGAGAGGGCAAAGGAGGAGGAAGAACAAGGGGTGAGACAATGTGCTCAACAACAATATTCTTCCTGCACTCTACATATTGAGATGTAGAAAACCCTCCTGAGGTGGTAAACAGGTATCTGAGACAATTCACAAATTCCAAGAAAGATTTTGTGTCCTTTTCTATTAACTCATTCTTCTTTTCTATACTTCACTGCATTAAAGTCTTTGCCACTATAATTTCCCAAATTTTCCTACTGGGATTATCAAAAGCCATTTCACCTTGCAAGGTGAACAATGTTTCTACAAAACTCCCAGTTTCAGCAAAAAGGCCACTGCCCTAGAAGCCCAGAGCTCCAATCTCACCCGAGATGTTCTGAAATCCTGAGCCACAGCCTTGGATTTTTTTCATCTGTTAAAGGAAGGGCTTGAATTATTTTAACGACCCTAAAAGTCTAATTTCTCATTATTTTTCTAGGCAGATAGTGCAGAATCTCAAGAAAAGTAGGTGGAATTTAGTTCAGAACAGAGTTCCCATTTTCCCTGGACCATTCATTACGACGCAGACTTTGGGAAAATTAACTTCAGTGACTCCTTCTGACATGTAAGGGCAATAACACACCTGCAAGAGTGTGGTGATGAACGAAGAAGATGCTCTATGCACAGAGGAAAGTGCTCTCTGGCAGGGTGGTCAGATGAGTTCGGGGAACGGCAGGGGTGTCATTCACAGACAACACATTGTAGCCCCCGTATCAGCCACATACTACGTACACACATAAACTGGCTGCTTTCTGTTCCCCCTGTGTGGAAGGCATTTCCAGTTCCATGTGTGTTCAGTTTTTGGATCTTTAATCTCATGCACGGTGGGGATTCTGAAGTTCGTTGTAAGAAAGACTTAATCATTGTTCTGGAACTCATTAGAGATGTCACCTTGGCAGGTTAAAAATGCCTCTGAATCCCAGATTCCTCATGTGTTTAATAAAGATGATCACCACCTGCCCCTCAGAGCTGTTGTGAAGATTACATGACACGGCAAATAGAAGCACCTAGTGCAATATCTAGCCCACATAGTTACACAAAGTGCATGGAAAATACTTTTCAGAAAACGAAGAACTTCCGAAGTCTTGTTACATTCAACATGGATAGTTAGTGCAACTCTTTATTCAGCTTTTCCCCTTAAACTTCACCACACACCGGAAGCTGGGGATGAACCTGTCCACTCCCTGAGTAAGATGTTCATGGAATTGGAAACATGCCATGTCATCTTCACTTGCAATGGAGAAATTGGCACATCTTACCATTTAATCAATCAATAGAGCTTACAGAAGAAAAAAGAAAGGGAAGAGAGAGGAGAAGCTACTGGAACATGACTTCGGCAACTCCTGGTACTGCTTCTGCCTTTTCTATCTATGGGGAATAATAAAAGCTGTCCAAGCACAACAACCTCACTGTAAACTATTTCCTTTAAGCACTTTAATAGAATACATGTGTCTTTTCAGATCTGTGAACAACACATTCAACACTAACCACTTCCTCTCTGCTGCCATAGACCTTTCACTGTCTCTAACACTGGGGGCTAACCTTCTCAAACAGGGGTGACACTTCACAGTAGGAGAAAGCTCACAGTATTGGTTGTCAAAGTCTTTATTCTTACACACACGCACACACACACGCACACACACAAACACCAGCACATTTCTCTTCCACGACCCATGGGGAAGCTTGAGCGATACCTAGTTCCAGGCATGTACACTAAGCTCTGGGAGACTCATTTCACAGAGCAAAGTTGTAGAGCCTTCAGTTGCTGACACGATTCAAAACATCTTCAGGAGATGTGAACATCTAACAGTTGTGACTTTTGAATAACGGGAGGATCAGGTTGTCCTGAAACACCATTTTTTTTCCTCTAGCCTCTGCATGATTTTCAAATGAAGGCAATTTTATGTGTGAAACTTCTAAATCCACTCAGTTCCCCCCCCCACCCCACCGTTTATAAGCAGCAATTCCCCTCAAGGACCTGAGATGAGTGGTCACATACTCAGGAGTGTAAGGCACACAGTAGCTAAGAAGTCAACACATACTCATGTGTGTGGCTGTGGATTTTTAGTAGCGAGGGCAGATGAAACTGATTCATCAACATCTCTAGCCCAGCTTTTTAGGATCAATCCTATGAGATGATTCCTCAGGAATACACCACAAAAGAGCAAACAGCTAGCACATATTGGACTGACTCTGTTAGTGTAAAATCAGCCACTAAGATAACCAGGTAACTTACAGCATTCTAGAGCATAGCACAAAGAGAAACATATTCTTAGGATTTTTAAATTATTAAATTCCAATGATATTTCAGGTTCAAACTTGTTTTCTCCTTTCCCACTCCTACCTTAATTATTCTTATTTTGCAAATACCTTTATTTTGCTGTTTTCCTCTCATGCTTTTGGAAGAGCTTCGTTAATTTCATTAAATGACATGTTAAATCAAAATTAATGTGGAGAAAAATAAAGGAAGAGCATTGTAAATTCTTTACATGAGGATAATACAATTTCTCTCTGAATGATCAACCATCATTATAAGCCATTTTTGAGTAATTTCAGGGAGTTTTCTGAGAGGTGCTGTATGAAGAAAATAGCAGAGAACAAAGAGCACTGTTTAGTAACTCACTGTCTACAATGGGAAGTACTGATGCATCTACATGCCACAGGTGCACCTAACACCATCCTCATCCCTCATCTCCTGCTGTCCCCAAATCCCCCACAAGCCACTACAATGGGTGGAGTTGGCACAGATTGTACAAGTAGAGATGTGTCAGAAGCATAAGGAAAGGGCCAGGCACAGTGGCTCATGCCTGCACTTTGGGAGGCCGAGGCAGGTGGATCACTTGAGGTCAGGAATTTGAGACTAACAATGCAAAAATTAGCTGGGCATGGTGGCAGACACCTGTAGTCCCAGCTACTTGGGAGGCTGAGGCAGGAGAATTGCTTGACCCGGGAGACAGAGGTTGCAGTGAGTCGAGATCGCACCACTGCACTCCAGCCTTGGTGACAGAGTGAGACTCCATCTCAAGTAAATAAATACATAGATATAATAGCCTTGAGCTTTCACAAAATCTAAGATGGTGTTGAGGGTCACTTTAGGAATTTGAAAGCACAGTAGCTAAGAAGTCAACATATTGATTAAACTCCTAATCTTGATTAAATATTAAAAAGTATTTGCCCCAGCCTCAGATCTGAAACCATTCTCTCCTGAAGAGCAGTGGCTCTCTTGCCTTTGAGCTTTTCTCTGATCTATAACCCTTCTTACCTCTTGTCAATATCTCCAAAATATTGCCATTAATAACTCACCTTTAAAAGGATCCTAGTGGGAAAAGTCCCATTAGTAAAACTGTTCAGTCCAGGCATGAAATGTGTATACCGTGGCACAGTGTTCAGTAAACCGCCCTAGGATCACTTTTTCTGGATTCTAGATTACAAGTGAAAACTCTCGTTGTTAGGTTTTCTAACATTAGCATTAACGCCAATCGTTAGCAGAATGCACCTGCACTTCTGCTGGGTACCAAGGGATGGTGCCGGTCTTGAGGATAAATCCGTGCGAGATTCTCTGCTTTCAGGGATGAACGAGCTGCTTTTCATGGAACACCATTTTACTTGAGAGACTCGCAAACTATTGTGTGTGTGCCAGTTTTCATTGCCACATAAATTACTACCAACTTAAGAGCGTAAAGTAGCATTTTATCATTTCCCAAGTCTGCAGGTGAAGCTCAGCTGGGCCCTCTGACCTGGGTCTAACACTCAAGGAACTAGTGCAGCTGCTTTCTTCTCTTAGCGTCCTAGGGAAGAATCCTTTTTGATGTTCAATCCGGTTATTGGTGAAGTCCAATTCCGTGGTTCTAGGACTGAGCTTCCCACCTTCTTGCCGGCTAATGGAGGAGCCACTCGGGGCGCTTGGGGAAGCTCGTGGCCACGTGCCCTTCCCTGCCTTGTGATCCTTCCATCGACAATGCAATGGGGCCTCTCCCAATTCGAATCACTCTCACACTCAAAACCTCTGCTCAGGAAAAGCCCCTTGTAAGGGCTCATTTGATTAGGTCAGGGCCACTGAGAACCATCTCCCTTTCTTAAAGTCAGTTGAGCCATCAGCTAATCATAGGATGGAGAACACATCATATTCACTCAAGGAGGGTGCATTATCCAAGAGCACAGATCATTGCAAGCTACCTTAGGATCCTGTGTCTCCTCTTCAGATATTCAGAAATTCAGAGTTGGGCATTTAGCCGTATTTACTTAAAAATGAACAGTCAAATATTGTTGATATTGTTACCTAAACAATTATTAGATAGTATTTTTTGGCCAGTGATGACATTTGAGTTTTCAAGAAAATATTAGAATTTTAGACAAGTCGTATCTGTCTTCGTAACTTCCCAATACTTAAAGACTTTTTTTTTTGGTAAGAGCAGGGTGATATTAACACGTGCTTTTTAAGTTATTGCACCATATCTAACTTATTTTTAGATATAGACACTAACATTTGAAAGAGATGCATAAAGTGAACCCGTGATTTTAAAATGACCCATACACACTGCTACCAAAACATGGATTAGTGAAAAATTCATTCAAAATGCAAAAGAGACCAACACATTTTACTATAATAAAGTGCAAAAAGTTTGCTTACATGGAACCAGATTCCACTTTGCAGCTAACTTTTAAGAACTAGCCATTTGTTAAGTTTAATGTTGTGTGAAAGAAAAAAATTATCCACTATTATTGAAGAGGGATATTAAAATACGCCTCTCTTTTTCAACTAGCTACCTGTATAAACTCAGATTTTGTTCATTGACTTCAACCAGAATAACAGCACGTTAAATATGAAAGCAGACATGAGAAACCACCCTCTTTCACCATGCCACATGTTAAAAGTTTTGCAAAATAGAAAACAATGCTATCTCTTTTACTACTTTTATTTTGGTTTTGTTTGGTCAAATCTAGTTATTTTATAAAATACACAATTTATTTTAAAGGAGTATTGTCTTTTAAGTGAAGTGATAAACATTTAAAATTTTCTCTCAATGTAATTCTGAATATATTGAGTATAGGTAGCTATATAATCTTTAAGAAATGAAGATGCTTGGAATTTTCAACACTTTGTAAAAGGGTCCTTATCCTGAAGGATCTGAGCACCCCTCCTCCGGGCTGGGAGAGGAATTAGGGACGGGGAATGAGAACTGACCTCTGGGCTGCTCCCCATATGCTGGAAGGACATTTACCCTGGGCTCAATCATGAGAATTCAGGGAGTCTATGACATTAAATAGGAAAAAAATGCATTTTTATTTACACTGCCTTCTAAGTGAAAATTAGTATTTTCTTCTGTTATAAGCGTGAGCAAAAAGCCATCACAGTATTAGCACTTCTTTGCCATCAGCAGAAATTGCAGGTATTTTCTTATCACATTAACAGTGATGGCAGATACCAAAAGCTTTAATTTAAAAATTCAGACTATGTCACTATTAGACCCGCCATGGTAAAGAAGCAGACACACCACTATGTACAAGTTCTTTTTAAAATATGTTGATGACTATTTCAATGCAACTAGCTTCGTTTGATATCCTAATATTTTATACAGTTACAAATGTTATTCTGGGAAGAGGCCCATTAACCTCTCCAGACTAGTGGAGGAGTGAGGCAGGAAGTTAAGGACCCTCAGCATAGTGGTTAGGAAGGTGAGTTTTCAGCAAAGGAGGCAGAGACAGTAGCTAGATAGGAGAGGGACAAAAGGAGGGCGTTGTGTCCTGAAGGCAAGGAGGTTGGTTCAAGGAAATGCAAGTGAAAAGAGATTGGTGTTTATACATTTTTTTGGTCAACGTTTATTTAAGGAAAATTGTTTACATACCCCAAATTAAGACAACTCTTTTAGAAAATTTTACCCTGAAAAAATATTGAAATATTTTCTAAGTAAAACTGATTATCATTAGAATAAAACATACCTGTTTTGAAGTTAATAAAGGGACAGTGTGTGGGGGCCGTTGTTTGAACTAAGGCGTTATTGCAAAGCATTTGTTTGTTAGTAGCCATACCTATTAAACATGTATACACACACAAACATATATAAAAAAGGTAACAATGATGTTAGCTTTTTCAATATAAAGCTTTTACTGTTATATCCTTTTAATATTTTATATTTATAATGTAGAAATATAAAGAAAGTCATATCTCATATGACATGAGGATAGATCTAATTTCCACTCGTTATATGGTTATCTATACTGCTAATATTATGGTCATTTATTAACATCTTCATAATTTTTTAAAAGTGCTAATTTTAATTTAGAGGTTGTTGAAAATAAAGAGGTAATTTTTTTTTCTCATTTGAGTTCACAGACTTTGATTCTCTTCGCAGATCTCAGATTAAGAATCTGTGAAGACAGGTTTTTGTTTGTTTGCTCATAGCAGAGGAAGAGAGAATGACAGGAGAAATGACGGGAGTCTTGTCATGGACATTGCTTATAAAAAATTTCCCATGGAAAAAAGTGTTTAACCTCTTAGGTCTTGAACACTTTGGCAATGACTTTTTTATGGAAGCAATCATCATACCTATTTTAAGAAGGGTAAACACCAACAGTGAGGGAGGGCAGGACATTATCTGCAATCTGAGATCGAAGGCGACTCCGGAAAAATATGGTGTATATTGACACATGCTGCTCCGTGTATGAAGGTTTTGTGTGTGGACCACACATCAGAGGTTATCAAGGTGCAGTCAAATAGGAGAGTTTCAGGAAGAAAATAAGTCACCTGGAATCTTTGTCTTGAAGCACCTTGGCTATACACCAACCATATAGTACCTAGGGACAAAATTCTAAAAGCACTGACTTTTAGTTGTTTAGAGTAACAGTATCAAATTTATCGTTCATTCATAAAATACCTTCAGCTAAATATCTCCCAATTCACAGTATCATATAGAGGATAAAATAATATAAACACTTTATTATATATTTTATGAACTAAGAGATGAAAAATAAGTATGGGAACGTTTAAATAAAGAAAATATATGAAAGTCTGGTAGCCTGTAAAATTTACATATTATGGATTCAGCTTTTAACTAGAAATAAAATCTTCCTTACAGCACCTGATATTCTTCATTATCATTGTCATCATCTTTATATCTTATTGAACCCTATTTATGCACCAGGAACTATGCTATGTGCTTTGCTCAAAACTCATCAGTATTCACTGTGATTCACAGATGGCGACTCCCATTTTCCAGAGAGGAAGCTGCGACTTAGTGAATATTTTTAAAATTGTTTATTGTTATACAGAAAATAAATGAGAGTTAAACTCAATTCTGCATCACTCTGATTTCGGGAAGAAAATTATGCCTTCTTGGCCAGGCGCGGTGGCTCAAGCCTGTAATCCCAGCACTTTGGGAGGCCGAGACGGGCGGATCACGAGGTCAGGAGATCGAGATCATCCTGGCTGATACGGTGAAACCCCATCTCTACTAAAAAATACAGAAAAAAAACTAGCTGGGCGACGAGGCGGGCGCCTGTAGTCCCAGCTACTCGGGAGGCTGAGGCAGGAGAATGGCGTAAACCCGGGAGGCGGAGCTTGCAGTGAGCTGAGATCTGGCCACTGCACTCCAGCCTGGGCGGCAGAGCAAGACTCCGTCTCAAAAAAAAAAAAAAAAAAAAAAAAAAAATTTGCCTTCTTGGCCGGGAGCGGTGGCTCATGCCTGTAATCCCAGCACTTTGGGAGGCCGAAGCGGGCAGATCAC